>NC_056728.1:776216570-776346570 GCF_019279795.1 Protopterus annectens
GAGTGCGGCAGCCACTGTCAGGCAGTTGTGGGTTGAGCACTGATATGTGGTATTGAATGTGTGTATCCTCTAATAGACAGACAGATGCTATATCTGGCAGTTAAGTGATATCTGTACTTCATAATGTTAATTGTGCCACATGACTTGCTCACACATAATGTTTAATTGTGTTCCAGAGTTATGGCTCATCGCCGCAATCCTGTGTATACAGCTGCAGAGGAGGAGGTCATACAGGCCAGCCTGTATCAGAACTATGCACGACTTTTTTCCAGGGCCAGCCAGCACCAGCATGAGTGCACTGCACTGTGGCAAGATCTTGTTCGCCGGGTAAATGATATAGGCATGCATAAACAGACATATGAGCAGGTACGTCATCACTGCAGTGATTTAATCAGACATGTCTGGCAGCGTGCTTCTGATATCCATAGGCAACAGCTTGCCACAGGTGGTGGGGTGCCCATACATCCCCCCCCTCACCAGAGTGGAGGAGCTGCTCCTAAGCATGGTGACTCCTGGCCTACAGCAGCAGCAACATCATGCATGTGTCATCATGGAGGCCGGAGCTACCCAGCAGGACAACATGGAGCGTCCAGGTAATATGCCTTAGCTGTACTGTTACCTGTATTGTTAGAATATGCTTATGTGAGATGTGTACTGTGTGTTTAGAAGTTGTGCTGCCTCTCATGTGCAATACTGATATTTGGAATAGTATCTCCACACCTGTGACTGTTAACTGTTGTTCCACTATAGATTACCACACTCACTCACAGCAGCAATGCCACAGTTGTGGCCACTGATAAACTGTGTCATATTCTTGTAGGTCCCTCTGGTGTGACAGCAGGGCAGACAGTACATGCTGGTGAGTGTGTTAACACTTTAATTTTGGTAATTAAATGTGCATGTCATAGGTGAGGTGTAGGCCATGTATACGTAACACACCTACACATAATGCATGCTGTCCATGTTTGCTGTGAGACATTAATCATCTCATTAAAGTCAGTAGCTGCCTCAAGCACATACACTGCACAGTGCAGCAGACACAAGTGAGGCAACACTGTACTGCACCTTAGATATGCATAGTTGCTACAGCTGTACACAACAAAACACGTTTATCATATGCAATACACGAAAACATGCTACATTTCCCATCACACCCACTATAAGGTCACACGTCAGTATCCCACATGTCTTGCACACACATGCTGTACCTCAGGGGTAGAGTCCTATCATGGGTCTGTGCAACACTCTGCAACACATAACACAGTCAAGTTAGGCAATGCTCCCTATTGGTCACCTCACACACCCATGTATAAGGTGTCTGTGTAATTGTGAACATAGCCACGGCACTGCAGTTCAAGTACAGCATGCTAGGCGGTGGTCTAGCACACATTAGTAGCTATGAGTGACCACAGGATGCATATTGATGATGGCACAGGGTACTACATCCCATCCAATTACAGTGACCACAGTACTACTCATAGCAATCATTGCTTTGCACCTCAATGTTGTGCGTGTGCAAACATATGCACCTACACACAATATGCATAACATGTTGTGTATGTGCTTACATATGCCAGTATACACAATATGCACAGCAGTCACCATTCAAACAAAGTGTCACATATATGTCCTGGAATGCTAGTGGGTGTATAGGTCACTTGACACACATTGGGTATGTGTGGTGTTTAATGTTGCAGTCATGTAGCATGACATGCCATGTGTGGTACCGACATATCTGCAATATGTCCCACACTCACCATAACCACTGTACACTGGCCATTTAGAGCATTGGGATACCTTCATGTCAACATGCAGCAATCGTCCCGTGTGTGTACATAGCATGCATGTGCTACACCTGTGCCCACTATTATCTGCTTTGGACACAGACAATGTACTCAGACATTGATATCTATGTGTCACACAGATAACAAATGCAGCCATGACATCTATAGGTGTGAATGATGGTGCACAGGGCATTGCAGAGCTGATAATACCTGCACAGCAATGTTGTGTTCATGTACAACTTGTGTTCCAGGGTGTAGCCAATCACTGAACAACGGCACAGATGCAACAAAGCCATGTATACTGCCATTACATTGGGGCATCTACACTTGCACTGTATGGTCTTGTGCAACACATATTCTGCATGCTGACACGTGTGTGGTGACTGTTTACCTTGTGATACTGACACCCACCTTCACCCACTATAGAGTATGTGTTGGAGTGCTGGTGTGTGTGTGTCTGTGCTGTAGTGAGGAGTGTATTACTGTTCATGTGCGCATGTGTGCATGTGTGCATGTGCGCATGTGCGCATATGTGCATGTGTGCATGTGTGCAAGTGTTCATGTGTAGACCATAAAGTGTGTTTCCTGTCTTCTTCTCACAGGTGCTGAGTTAGGGCTGGCCGAATGCAGCAGGGAACCTGAAGCCACTGCCACAAATAGTGCTGATGATGAGACATGTATTTTGACACAAGGAGGTTTGACAGGGTCTGTCGTTGGTCCACCAATCGACAGTACACAGCATTCAACCCCATCTATGCGCACACTCATACTGCCAATACATCCATCACCACCAATGGCCATAGGTGAGGGACAGCATACAGTTGGCACTGACCAGGAGAGTTTGGTACCCATGGCACTTGCATCCCCTCACAACAGCCATAGCCATATTCCTGGAATGGTACCACATAGGCGGAGGTCCAGGGGTTCTCGGGGGAGCACCGCTGGTTGTATTGCCCCTGACAGGCATGCCCTCACTGGTCTTATGATGTCCAGTATGTTCCGGGCTGTAATGCAGGCTCAGGCACGTATGGAATGGTACACCAGGCAGGGACTTAGGGCGCAGAGGGCACATTACACCGCTATCAATGATAGCATCCATGACCTTGCCAGTGCCATCCGGACGTACACCGAGGTCATTGATAGACATTGGGGGGAGACATTAGATGCCCTCCACAATATGTCATCCATGAGCCAGGACCATGCGGGCCGGTTGCGATGTCAACACGGACGCATGCCAGCAACAGCAACAGCTGGCAGTGGTTGCGGATGGCCCCTGGTTCACAGCCTCTCCCATAGTGGCAGTACCAGCCCCAGCAATGCTGGGGCTGGCCTGTCCATTGACCATCCCAGTAGACCACGTGCACATGGCTCTGGCCATTCCCAGCAGGGGCATGGGTCCAGTCATTCCCACCTCTGCCTCTGAGGACAGTACCCAGTCAGGGTTATTACCCGATAATGTCCATAGCACCCCTGCCAGGCACAGGTACTGTGTCCGTGGCTGGAGACAAACTACTGTATATGGCAGCCACATGGTGGAGCTGTGTGCATGCAGACACACACACATTAACCAAACAACTAGGGCTCACACATATACACACACATATTACATCAACATTGGCCCATGCTGTACTGTTGTCCCACACACACACACACACACACACACACACACACACACACACACACACACACACACACACACACACACACACACACACACACACACACACAGACATGTCGATTGCATGGGTCAATGTCAGGCTCTGGCAAACAACAAAACACCCTGTGCATATGATGATACCTGTGTCACCTCCTGTCATCTGTAACATTGATGGAGGAACAGGCTAACATGGTGCTGATGCACAGGGTGACACTATAGCAGTGTAGCAATATTAGCAAGTTGTCAACAGGAAAGTGTAATGACATCCTTGTAGGTATATCTCAGCAGACATTATTCATCAAAGCTCTGATTGTCAATGTAGCATTGTTTACACCACTGTTAGGTCAGACTATGTATTGTCCACCCATGTGCCACTTGGCTGACGTGTAATGTGTTGCCAGCATGTGTTAGTGAGTGGACAGTATGTGTGTGATGTGTGCAGTACAGATTAGCAAGTGTACATCTGTGAACATGGTGGGTGTGTACTGTCTGTATGTACGTGCATAGTGGACACATGGGACATGTGGCATACCCTGTTGTACACATAGTGAACATGTCACAGTATCTTTCAATGGTCAGTATGCATTCTACTACAGTTATGTACTAACATGGGTAGACATGTGTGTATGACATGGGTAGACACCATGCTGTGGGTGATACTGTTAGTATCTGTCAATGTTTGCAGTCTGGTAGTATACATAACCTCACCAGCATGACTATAAGCAAGCATTGGATGTTGTCCTGACAAATGACACACAGTCATAGGGAATTCAGTAACAGTTGTATCTTTCTGGCATTACACTATAACACTAACCAGTGGTAATTACCACCACCCATTCCTGTGTCCACACCTGTTTGGCATATAGTCCCCTTAGGTACATGCAAACACACTAGGGATGGGTCCATCCACATCTGGTAATGCATGCAGTGGCCTACAATACATTCCCTGGATGGGACACATATCCTACACAAGGGTATCATGCAGACAGATGCCTGTCATGTGATACATGCTGTATAACAGTAAGCCGACTATGGCATAGTCATCCACATGTACTATACTTACTATCCCGTCAGTACCACATAGGTGGCAGCCCTCAACATGTATGTTGGGTACCACTGTGTACATACAGCCTCATGTTATGTCATGTGTCCCTTGGTATCCACATATCCATAGGTATTGTGGAGTCCCAAGGTGTGTCACATTAGACATTGGAGGCCTGGATGCATATACACAAGGCGGTTGTACACCTATAAAGACTGTCCATTATTGGCAGTTGTGGTTGTGTATGAACATGCCTGACATATACCCCAGGCATATACCCTCACTCACTCTACTGTAAAGTAACTGTCATGGGTGTGTGTGGCACAGATGACCTTGGCCACGGATCACGACAGTGGATGGGCATGTCACATACATACATATGTGAACTACGATCTGAGAAGCTGTGGCACAACCTGTCAATGGCAACAAATGTATTCATGTAGTATGCAGGCTTCGCACCTATGTACTGATTAAGGGAACATGTACATATATATATTTGCAACACATATACCTGATGTGTGCAATGCACTTTCTGTTGTAATCATAATATGCCATAACATAGTAAAAGCAAGACCCACACCGCAATGACCAAGAGTGACACACACACAGTAAGCATTTACAGGATTCAACCCCCTACCTAACTAGGTTATGATACTAGAGAGAGATGCATTAGCGCAGCGCACTATTTGCTTTACTGGGTGGTTTCCCTTCTCCGTCTGTATTTCTAGGGTGGTGACATCATCAGTCTTTCCAAAGAAGAATGTACATCTGTGGTGTGTTTTCCCAGTCTTCAAAAAGGCCCCTCCTTTCAAAGAGAATTGCACACACATACACTCCCCACACACAGTCAGCATTTGCAGGATTCAAACCCCTATCTAACTATGTTATGATACTACAGAGCGACGCATTAGCGCAGCGCACTATTTGCTTTACTGGGTGGTTTCTCTTCTCCGTCTGTATTTCTAGAGTGGTGACATCATCAGTCTTTCCAAAGAGGAATGTACAACTGTGGTGTGTTTTCCCAGTCTTCAAAAAGGCCACTCCTTTCAAAGAGAATTGCACACACATACACACACCCCCCACACACAAACAGCACTTGCAGGATTTAAACCCCTACCTAATTATGTTATGATACTAGAGAAAGATGCATTAGCGCAGCGCGCTATTTGCTTTACTGGGTAGTTTCCCTTCTCCGTCTGTATTTCTAGGGTGGTGACATCATCAGTCTTTCCAAAGAGGAATGTACATCTGTGGTGTGTTTTCCCAGTCTTCAAAAAGGCCACTCCTTTCAAAGAGAATTGCACACACATACACACACCCCCCACACACAAACACACACACACAGTGAGCACTTACAGGATTCAAACCCCTACCTAACTATGTTATGATACTAGAACGAGATGCATTAGCGCAGTCGCTATTTGCTTTATTGGCTGGTTTCCCTTCTCCGTCTGTATTTCTAGGGTGGTAACATCATCAGACTGGACACGGTAATGTGTGTACACTTTGTTTTATGCCATTCTAGGAATGGTCAATGTGGATCGTCAGGTGTCAACAGCTGGAACAGGAACTCATAATCCTTACCTTGTGTGATCTATCTGTGGACACCAACATTCCTTCATATGTCAACACATATTTAGGCACAGCTTGTTGGTTTTGTGGGTACTACATGTGTCTGGGATGTTGATAAAGGGCTATTCAAGTGTATGTGAGACATGTGTAGCTGTGTTCAGTGATGTATGTCCTGTGTGGCTGCCTTGCAAACAGTCTAGCATGTTTGGGAACCATGATCCACACATGAACATACCATGGTTAGTAGGGTTGTGTGTATGTCAGCTTCCAATAGCTCGGTCTATGACTTAAACCATGATGGACTCCATGGCTTGCAGATCATACTTCATAGGCATACTAGACTGTACATCCCATGGTGTGTTGTGCCCCAAGACTTGTGTGGAGTGCCATATGTTGCTGTAACACATTCAACGGTTCCACATCCTGTGTAGGGGGGGGGGGGTTCAGCTGACTGTTCAGGTGCAGGATCTGTTTGTTCTGCAGTTTATGCATGACACATATTGGGAATCAATGTAGTCCACTTGATGCCATGCTTTTAGCATTGGGGGTAGCTTTTCATCCATTCTACATGTGATATCTCCTGGTATGATGATATGGACTATTGTCAGTGGGAGATGGGTATGTATATATGGGCCTGTCTGTCAGGATGTCAGCATTGTCAGTCATGTACAGTTGGTGTGTACATTGCTATATATGACATAGCTGTTGGAGGTGTCATGATTCAGTCTGGACTCCTTCTCAGCTACTCTTTACAGAACACCAACAAACCTGAGCACTAATCCCTTTTATACTCCTTTACACACTTAACACCCTACTTATCCTTTGTCATCTGGCTACAGAGTAAGTCATGATGATATTCCGGCATGGCCAGGGGTTGGCTTTGTGTGCACTCTCCAGTCCAGCTGGTGAATATTGTGATGTAGACACAATGCCACATCTGCCTCATGTACACAGACAAGACTCTCCTCCTCACAACAAACCCAGATATATGTGTGAGATGCATCTATAGAGACATACAGGGTGCTGAACTCTCTCAACCCATGACTGGCATAGTCTATCAGGTGGTGAAGATAACCACATGCACCACATATCAGTCTCACATATCCTCTGGTGACAGCACTCAAACCACATTATCACACATATACATACTCGGATGCTGTAAATGAACTCTGCCTAAGCAGCAGAGACCTCCACAGCAGGCACACACACAACTGCTACCCCACTACAATTCCCACATCTCACATAGTTCACAATGTCAGTGTGCCACACAGTCACTTGCCTTTGGGCTACACAACACACATAATACACTTGTGATAGGTGGCACTTATTGTCAGACACACTGATGTACCACTCACCAGCCCATACAAGGGAATAGTCCCTTTGTGCTGTCTGTTGTGTGCCAGGATCTGCCACATAACACATGCAGTCAGGTCACTACAAAGCAAGTACAGGACTGGCACCATCATTGTCCATGCTGGTGTGTAAAACCTCAGATGTTACTCCCTGGACCACATGACATGGTACACAGAGGAACAGTGTCATCATGTAACCCAGGCCAGTATGACCCTGACCTTGTCTAGCATCTTACACCCACCAAGTATGATGTCACAGTATACAGACAAACATATCACGTTTAACACTTGGCAAACAGATTGGTGTCATTCATAGGGGATACAGTGTCTGTCAGCCGTGGTGACATGCTCAACATGTCACGTAACTTCACTATGGACAGCTTGCACCTGTCACCCTTGGACCTTTGAATGCTGGCTAAGGCTCTTGCTGCCACCATAGTGCATTTGTTGAGCAGGGCTCAAAAGACAAACCCACCTACATAGACATTACAGGTTAAATAACACTAAGGGTAATGCTGCTCAACACCAGATGTGTTACCCTCATATTGCAGCCACTCAGGACTCCCCTCAGTATGGGGGATAGCAATATATGTGCACTAACAGATGCCTAGTTCAGGGTCACATATGCACACCAGCACTACCAGGTTATGTTTCATACCATGCTTCCTGACCACAGGACTTGGAACGGACAACACAACTAGGGGGTGTATCCCTATACATCACAGATACACACACCTCTGGGTTAGTGGCACTGCTGTAAGCATCACAGACCATACATATACAACTACCATTGTTCAAAACTGCCTTTCAGTTTGTTGCCTACTAGAGACCACCCTCCCATACTCAGGAACCACACTTGGCTTTCCTGGGAATAGTGGTGGTCTCCATAAACACCATTATATTGGGTGACATCAGATACATGAATATTGACTGGGGATGCTACTCAAGCAGCAACAATGCACTACACGCTCACTCCCCATTGGCCCTTGTTTTCAATTATAAAGGAATTCCCAATATTATTCTAGCATGTCCAATGGTCAGTTGTCAATCTCCTCTCCGGTCCAGCTGGTGAATCTGGGAATCTTGAGGCAATGTTACAACTGCCTCATGTACACAGACAACCCTCTCCTCCTCCCAACAAATTCCAACACATGTGAGAGATGCAACCATATAACCAAACTGGAGGTTAAGCTCTCTCAACTCAATACTGGCATAACCAGTCAGGAGGAGAAGGAAACCACACTCACTACAATTCCAGTCTCACATAGACCTACCACGACAGCAAACCAAACACTTAATCACACAAAAGCATACTTGGAGGCTCTAAATAAAGATCTGCCTAAGCAGCAGAGACCTCCAAAGCAGACACCCAAGCAACCGCTACCCCAAAACAAAACACGTGCAACACATATCTCACAAAGCCAGTGTGCCGAACAGTCACAGCCCTTAAGGCTAAACAACACACCTGATACACTTGTAATAGGTGACTCTATCATCAGGCACACTGATGTCCCGCTTACCAGGCTGAAAAAGGAGAAGGTCACGGTGAGCAGCCTGTCGGGTGCTAGGATCCGCCACATAACACAAGCACTCAGGTCACTCCAAGGCAAGTACAAATATGACTCAGTCATTGTCCATGCTGGTGTGAATGACCTGAGATGTACCTCCCTGGACTACATGAAAAGAGACATAGAGGAGCTCTTTGAGCATGTAGCCCAGGCCGGTAAGACCCTGACCTTGAGTAGCATCTTACCCTCACCAAGAATGATGCCACAATATGAAGACAAGATGATCAATTTCAATAATTGACTTAAGTACTGGTGTCATTCAAAGGGGATCCAATGCCTGTCAGCCTGGGATGATATGCTCGACAAGCCACGATGCTTCGCTAGGGATGGCTTGCACCTATCACCCCTGGGCTTTCAGATATTGGCAAAGGCTCTTGCTACCCCCATAGTGCCTTTTTTGGCAAGACTCAAAAGACAAACCCACCTCCATAGGTATCACAAGGGATAAGAAACTAAGAGTAATGCTACTCAACGCCAGAAGTCTAAACCTCAAGATGCATGCACTCGAAACTCTCCTTAGCATGAAGAACATCGATATCTGTGCAGTAACAGAAACCTGGTTCAGGGCTCCCGAGAGCACCCCAGCACTACCAGGTTATACCTCATACCATGCTTTTCGGCCCCAAAACTTGGACCGAACCACAAAAGGAAGGGGAGTATCGATATTCATCAAAGATACCCACACCTCCAGGTTGGTGGCAAAGCACGAAGCATCAGAGTCTATCCATGTGCAACTAACAGTGGGTAAAACTGCCTTTCAGTTTATAGCCTGCTACAGACCACCCTCCCAAACCCAAGAACCCCACTCGGCCTTCCTGAGAACATCGGAAAATATGAAGGTCTCTCCGAACACCATTATATTGGGCGACTTCAACTACCCAAACATACACTGGGAGCATTACTCTAGTTCCAACACCCTAGCCCAAAGGTTCCTAGAATTCATAAACTCAAATGCTATGGAACAACTTGTTACCACTCCCACAAGAGGGGAAAACATACTGGACCTGATCATCACCAACATGGGGACTCTATGCTCCAGACCAGAAGTGTATCCCTCACTGGTAAGATCAGACCATAAACTGATCTCACTGGATATTCACATCCCGACCCCACCCCCTGCCCAGAAAACCACAGTGAAAAACTTCTCTAAAGCAAATTTCACACTCCTCAAAACCGAGGTGGAATCCTTCAAAGCCCCCGGGCCTGTGGAAAATATGGCCCAAACCGCAGAATCCTTTATAAATGCATTCTATGAACACCTTCAGGAATGCATGGATCATGCAATCCCAAATAAAACCAAGACCCAATCCTCCAAAGGCAGACATCCTGTCTGGTGGACCCCAGCCATAAACAAACTATACAATAGAAGGAGGAAGCTACTACATGATAGAGCAAAATCCCAAAAAGAGAAGGCATCTCTGATCAGTATTAGCAAAAAACTAAGGGCACTCATAAAATTGTCTAAGGCCAGCTTCAAGAGAAAAATTGCACAGGACACTAAGGATAATCGCAAGGCTTTCTTTAGTTATATTAGGAACCTGGGTGGGAATTCCCAGATATGCTCAGAATTAGTCCGAAATGACAAAAAATACACCGAACCCACAGACATTGCCAACATCCTAGCTGACAGGTTCAGCGCAAATTTCTCCCCCCCCACCAAAAGGGCAAATATCTATCCCAGCAGAGTGCTGCCCCCCTGACATCTCAGATGCTCAGGTAAGAACCGCCCTCTCCAAAGCAAAAAACACAGTATCAATGGGACCAGACGGTGTCCCTGGCTGCGTCCTACATGAACTCCAAGAAGAGCTAAACCCAAACATAAAACTACTGTTCAATCTCAGCCTTACTACAGGATATGTACCCAAAGAGTGACGCACAGCAACAGTGGTCCCTCTCCACAAAGCTGGTGCCTCAACGGACTCTGGAAACTATCGCCCCATAAGCCTGACTAGCTTGGTCTGCAAAGCTATGGAAAGGATCATCATGGACCTCATAAATAAAGATATTGGGGACCTACAGACACTGGATCCTACCCAGTTCAGCTTTGTTAAGGGCAGATCCTGCCTCTTAAACCTGGTTGACTTCTTTGAAACAGTCACCAAGGCCATTGACGAAGGGAAGGTGGTCCACACAGCCTACCTGGACGTCGCAAAAGCCTTCGATACAATACCCCACTCGGGCATTATAGATAAGCTCACCAGCTTAAATATAAACCCCTATGTCACTAGATGGGCTGCAAACTGGCTCAAGGACAGAACCCACATGGTTAGAATTTCTGGAGCCGTATCAGACTCCAAACCAGTTACAAGTGGCGTCCCACAAGGCTCAATCCTGGGACCTCTCCTGTTCGGTATATATTTCTCGGAGGTACAGGTCAACACAGAAGGACTGTGGCTGACCAAGTTCGCAGATGACTGCAAACTGGGTGCCATAATTGACTCTCCAGCTGACACAAGCATCCTCCAAAAGGGCCTCATAGAAACAGACAACTGGTGCCAGAGCCATGGCCTCAAGCTAAATGCCAAAAAGTGTATAGTCATCCCATTTGGCAAAAACAAAGTGCCCACAAATTAGTTAGAAAAACATTTTATATAGCCCACCTAATCATGAAGGGATTCACATCTAGATCAGGGGAGGTCATCGTGCCTCTTTGCTCATCCCTCATCAGGCCCATAATCGAGTACAATGCCCCTTTTGGGATGTACCTTACCAAACATCTGCAGCAACTGGAAAGACCCCAAAAGTACCTCACCAAGAGGATCAAAGGGCTCAAACAGATGCCATATGCTGCCCGGTTAAAGAAACTCCAGCTCTACTCAGTGGCATACTGCCTGCTCAGAGGTGACCTGTGCCTGACGTATAAAGCCATGTCCAACCCGGAATTAAGGGACATGCTGCACCTCAAAAAATCCAAATCCCATCAAGCTACATGCTCGAGAGACTTGAACCTCAGCACTGAAATAAATAGGACATGCTGGAGGGACAGATTCATAACCCAGAGGCTCCCTTCACTCTGGAATAAAATCCCAGTCCAGGTTAGGCAGAGTCCCTCATTGACTCTCTTCAAGAGGAATCTTGATGAGTGGATGGGAGATCGTAGGTTTACCCCAGGTATCACTTCTGTGTCACTGTTAGACAGAAGCACAGTATACTAACCTTGAAAAAGGGCATAGCAAAATTAATTTAAAATGGGTGGCGAAAGCCAAACATACTCTGGCTAGGCTTATAAATGCCCTAGGGCAGATAGCCTAGTATGAACCTATGAACCTCACCTTACAGTTGCTACAATTTGTACATTCATATGCTATGGCACAACCAGTCACCACAGGCTCAAGGGGGAATACATATTGGACCTCATCATCACCAACATGGGGACTCTATGTTACACACCAGCAATATACCCCTCATTGGTAAGGTCGGAACATACATCTATCTCACTGGACATACATATACACTCCACACACCCATCCTGGGTAATCTTGGTGAACTTCTGATAAGCCAACGTCTCACTTCACCAAAGCAAGGTGGTATCCTTCAGAGACCTTGAGACAGTGTGAAATACAGCTCCGACTGCTGAATCCTTTACATACACATTCTATGGACTCCAAGTGGACTGCATGGATTGTGCTACCCCAAATAACAACAAGACTCACTCCTCCAATGGCAGGGGACCTGTCTGGTAGACACCAGCCATTAATGAGCTGTACAATGTCAGGAGGAAGCCACTACATGATAGAGCACAATCCCAGATGGGGAAAGCATCTGTGATCTGTACTAGCAGACAGCTATGATCACTCATGTACTTATCTAAGGTCTTCTTCTCACGGACAATTGCACCAGACAAGTAGGACTATCACAAGGCCTTCATCAGTTAGGTCAGGAACCTGGGTGGACACTCACTGATATGCTATGAGTTACTGCATGCTGACTACACTTACCCTGAACCCACTGGCATAGCCAACATCCTGGAAAACAGGTTCAGTGCAGATGTCTCCTCCATCCCCCCCTAGGGAGCAACTATCCATCCCAACAGAGTGTAACCTCCCTGACACCACACAGTTAACAGGTGAGTGCTGCCCTCCTCAAAGCATACATTACAGCATCAATGTGACCAGTTGCTGTCCCGGCCTGCATCTTACACGAGCTTCATGACAGACGTAACCCTCACATTACATCACTGTGCAATATTGGAGTTACTACAAGATATGTACCCACAGAATGGCATACAACAACAGTGTTCCCACTCCACATAGTTGGTGCCAGAATGGACCACAGACAATATTGCCCTATAAGCCTAGCTATCCTGTTATGCAAACCTATGGAGTGTATTGTCATCGGACTCTTACACATAGACATCAGGAAACTACAGACACTGTGTCATACACATTTCAGCGTTGTTGTGGGCAGATCTTACCTCTTGAACATGTTTGTATTCTTTTGACAGTTAACAGGTCCATCAACATAGGGACAGTTGTACACGCAACCTACCTGAAGCTTGCTAAACCCTTCCACACAATACCCACTGGGCCATTATGCATAGGCTCACCAGCATCGATATGGACACATATCTCACATGATGGATTGCTACCTGGATCAGGGATAGCACCCACATGGTCAGAATCGCAGGTGCCATGTCTGACCTATACACCAGTTACATGTGGCATCCCACACGGCTCGGTCCTGGAACCTCTCTTGCTCAGTATATATTTGTCTGATGTACAGGCTACCACAGGGGGAATATGGCTGAACTTGTTCACACTTAACTGCAAACTGGGTGCCATGATCACCTCTCCAGGTGCCACATGCATACTCCAACAGGGTCTCACAGAGATGGATGACTGGTGCCTGAGCCATGGCCTACAGCTAAATGCCATTAGTTGCATAGTCATCCCCTTTGGGAATAACAACATGTCCACACATTAACACATAGGTAGTACTCCATTACATATGGTAGGTGTTGTTAGGTGATTGGGGACATGACTTGTTCGTACTGTCGCCTTTGACATTCATGTTGCCACAGTGGTTGGACAGACCTTCTATATAAGCAACCTTATCCCATATGGTTTCACATCTAGATCGAGTGATGTCATTGTGCCCCTATACTAATAACAACCATGCTTGGTTACAATGCCACCTTTGGGGTGTACCTTACCCAGCACCTGCAGCAACTGTACTGACCACAGATACCCAAGCAACAGCCACCCCTCAACAATACCCATGAATCACATATCTCACAAAATCAGTGTGCCTCACAGTCACAACCCTTAAGGCCAAACAACACACCAAATACACTTGTTAAAGGGGACTCTATTGTCCAGCACACTGACATCCCACTCAACTGACTGAACAAGGAGAAGGTCACTGTAAGCTGCCTGTCAGGTGGCAGGATCCACCACATAATGCAAGCACTCAGGTCACTCCAAAGCAGGTACAAGTATGACTCCGTCATTGTCCATGCAGGTGTGAATGACATGAGATGTACCTCACTGGACTACAAGAAATGAGACATAGAGCAGCTCTCTGATCATGTAGCCCAGGCTGGTATGACCCTGACCTTGGGTAGCATCTTGCCCTCACCAAGAATGATGCCAGAGTATAAAGACAAAATGATCAGTTTCAACAATTGTCTACAGTATTGGTGTCATTCAATGGGGATCCAGTGTCCGTCAACCTGGGATGACATGCCCGACAAGCCACGTTGCTTCGCTAGGGATGGCTTGCACCTGTCACTCTTAGGCTTTCATATACTGGCCATGCCTCTTGCCACCCCCATAGTGCATTTTTTAGGTGAGGCTCAAAGGACAAACACACCTCCATAGACAACCCAAGGATACAAAATCTAAAGGTAATGCTACTCAATGCCAGACGTCCAAACCTCAAGATGCACCCACTTGAGGCTCTCCTCAGTATGGATAATATCGATGTCTGTGCAGTAACAGAAACCTGGTTCAAGGCTCTTGAGAGCACCACAGCACTACCAGGTTATAACTCATACCATGCGTTTCACACACAAAACTTGGACCAAAGCACAAAAGGAGGGGTAGTATCTATATTCATCAAAGATACCTACACCTCCAGGTTAGTGGCACTGCACGAAGCATCAGAAACCATCCATGTGCAACTAACAGCGGGCCAAACTGCCTTTCAGTTTGTAGCCTGCTACAAAATACCCTCCCTATTACAGGAACCCCACTTGGCATTCCTGAGAACACTGGAGAATATCAAGGTCTCTCCTAAAACTATGTTATTGGTTGACTTCAACTACCCAAACATTGACTGCAACAACTACTCATGCCCAAACACACTCACCCAATGGTTCCTTGAAGTTATAAACTGTAATGCGATGGAACAACTGGTCACCACTCCCACAAGAGGGAACAACATATTGGACCTGGTCATCACCAACATGGGGACTCTATGTTCCACACCAGAGGTAAACCCCTCATTGCTAAGATCAGACCATTAACAAATTTCCATGGACATCCATATCCCGTCCCCACCCCCAGCCAAGGAAATTACTGTATAGAATTTCTCAAATGCCAACTTTGCACTTCTCAAGACTGAGGTGGAATCCTTCAAAGCTCACGGGCCAGAGGATAATACAGGCCAATCCACAGAATCCTTTACAAATGCATTCTATGAGCACCTGCAGGAATGCATGGATTGTGCTATCCCAAATAAAATGAAGACTCACTCCTCCAAAAACAGGAGACCTGTTTGGTGGAGCCCGGCCATAAATAAGCTGTACAACAGAAGGAGGAAGCTACTACATGACAGAGCAAAATCCCAAAAATGGAAGGCATCTCTGATCAGTATTAGCAAGAAACTTCGATACCTTATAAAATCATCAAAGGCCAGTTTCCAAAGGGAAATTGCCCTAGACACTAAAGATAATCACAAGTCCTTCTTTAGTTATGTCCATAATATGGGTGGAAACTCCCAGATATGCTCTGAATTGTTGCATAACGGTACAAAATGTATCGAAACTACAGACAGCCAACATCCTGGCAGACAGATTCAGCACAAACCCCCCCCCCCTTCACCCACAAAGGAACAAATGCCTATCCCAACTGAATGTAACCTCCCTGATATCACAGATGCACAGGTGAAGGCTGCCCTCGCCAAAGCAAAAAACACAGCAGCTATGGGACCGGACGGTGTCCCAGGCTGTGTCTTACACAAGCTCCAAGAAGAACTGAACCCTCACATTAAGTCACTGTTCAAACTTAGCCTTACTACAGGATATGTACCCGAATAATGGCGTACAGCTACAGTGCTTCCACTCCACAAAGGTGGTGCCCCAACAGACCCTGGGAACTATCGCCCCATAAGCCTGACAAGTCTGGTCTGTACAGCTATGGAGCATATTATCATGGAACTCATAATCAAAGACATTGGGAGCCTCCAGACACTGGACCCTACCCAATTCAGCTTTGTTAAGGGCAGATCTTGCCTCTTAAACCTAGTTGATTTCTTTGAAACAGTTACCAAAGCTATGGATGAGGGCAAGGTAGTCCACACAGCCTACCTGGACCTCGCAAAAACGTTCAACACAATACCCCACTCGGAAATCATACATAAGCTTAACAGCTTAAATATCAACCCTTATATCACTAGATGGGTTGCAAACTGGCTCAGGGATAGTACCCACATGGTCAGAATCGCAGGTGCCATGTCTGAATACAAACCAGTTACAAGTGGCATCCCACAGGGCTCAGTTCTGGGACCTCTCTGGTTTGGTATATACTTCTCTGAGGTTCAGGCTAACACGGGGGGATTATGGCTGACAAGGTTCGCAGATGACTGCAAACTGGGGGCCATAATCGACTCTCCAGCTGATACAAGCATCCTCCAGAAGGGTCTCACAGAGATGGATGTTTGGTGCCAGAGCCACAAGCTTGAGCTACATGCTAAAAAGTGCATAGTCATCCCCTTTGCGAAAAACAAGGTGCACACAAATTACCACATAGGTGGTAATACATTAAGTACAGAAGTAGTAATTTGAGATTTGGGGACCAATGTAGATAGCAATCTCTCCTTTGATAATCACATTGCCAAAGTGGTTACAAAGACCTTCTATATATGCCACCTTATCACGAAAGGGTTCGCATCTACATCAAGAGAGGTCATTGTGCCCCTCTACTCGGCAGTCATCAGCCCCATACTTGAATACAATGGCCCTTTTGGGATGTACCTTACCCGACACCTGCAGCACCTGGAGAGACCCAAAAGTACCTCTCCAAGAGGATCATGGGCTACAAACAGATGTCATATGCAGCTCAACTAAGGAAACTCCAGCTCTACTCAGTTGCTTACCGCCTACTCAGAGGCAATCTATGCCTGACATACAAAGCCATGTCAAAGCCAGAATTAATGGACATGCTCCACCTGAGAAATCCAAGTCCCTTAGAGATACACGCTCCAGGGACTTACACCTCAGCACAAGAATAAAAAGGACATGCTGGAGGGACAGATTCATTTCCCAGAGGCTCCCCTCACTCTGGAATAGAATCCCAATTCATATTAGACATAGCCCCTCGCTGACCCTCTTCAAGCCAAATCTAGACACATGGATGGGAAATCGCAAATTCACCCCTGGGATCTCTTCTGTGTCCCTGCTAGACAGAGGCACAGCAAACTAATCTTAAAGGGTACCTTCTGTGACCTAATTTAGAGAGGCACAGTAGACTAATCTAATAGGGAGAAGGATGTCAAATACACTCTGGCTAGGCTTATAAATGCCCTACGGCAGACAGCCTAGTATCTACCTATGAACCTATGAACCTATAAGTTCCGCACCAAGCAGATGTAGGGACTCACACAGATGGCCTGCACAGTTCAGATGCAGTAACTCCAGCTCTACTCAGTCGCTTACCACCTACTCGGATATGATGTGTGCCTGTTGTTTGCAGTAATACCCCACCCAGAATTAATGGATGTGCTCCATCCACCTCAGGATATCCAACTCCCTTGTAGCTACACACTCCAGGGGCATATACCTTAGCACAGATGTTAATAGGACATGCTGGAGGGACAGATTCTTATCCCAGGACCGCCACTCACTCCAGATTGTGATCACAGTTTCACATAGGCAGGGCCACCCACTAACCACCTACAGGGGACATCTTGACGGCTGTATGAGTGATCGTATGTTTACCCATGGGATATCTTCTGTGTCCCTGCTACACAGGGGCACACTAGCCTAAACGTACATGGGCTATCTTGTGTGACCTACTATTCACTGGCACAGTGTAGTACTCTGACAGGGCTGCAAAAGCCAAATACACTCTGGCTAGGCTTGTACATACCCTAGGGCAGATAGCCTACTATCGACCTCTGAACCTATGCTTCTGCTCGGGATGCACAGTATTTATTGCTAATACTGTTTGCAGGTCTTTATCGTCTTTGCTTTCCCAGTTTCTATGAACAACTTAGGTATCTGTGGAACATGTTTGATCATGACAGGGTTCCACTATATTATATAAGTGTCTGTCATGTAACTGTATGCACAGGGCAGATTGCTGGATAGTGAAAGGTTGCTGGGTTAACACATGCAACTGCCAGATATGTGTGGCCCACTGCTGTAGTCAGACATGGCCTAAGTGTGTGAGCATGCCCAGTTCAGGCTTTCCATGTTTTGTTGCCTAACATACGTCTCATTTATTCAAGTGTGTGAGCATGCCCAGTGTGACATTTCAGTATGTTGCGATCTGAAGTCCACTACATTTCTGAATGTGTGTGAACATGACCAGTATTGACATTTATACTGTGTGTGTTGGAAGTCAGGTTCTGTTCTTACTGCAGGACTCACCTTTGTGTCAAAACTCAACGGGGATTATGCTGTGCCTGCAGGGTTTCCATGAGATACTTTGCATAGACTTATCAACATCCCTTCATACTGGCTGAACAGTGCAATGCTGTCATGGTTTAGTGGTTCAGTACTTTAACTATGGTGCACAGTATCCTGGGTTCGAGGCCCATCACTGCTTTATATTTCCATACTGAGCAGACCAGACTGCTTAAGGGCCAGTTAAGCAAATATGAGCATGTTGGATTTTGTTCTGCTATGCCCTACTTAGACCAGGCTTGTCCAACATTGCTGTATATTCACCAACTTTGCTGAACATTGCCCAATATTACTCAACACTGACCACAGTTATACTAGTTGGTGTGTGTATTCTGTTTGCATATACTACATGGTGGTAAATGCTGTTTAGCACTACCTTAAATTGCTTGACACATGGCAATCATGCCTCAGGTGGTGCTGCAGGGCTGCCTATGTCGGATGTACATACTACACTTCCTGTACATGTTTGAAGCAGGTAGTGTCAACTTAGGCATCCCTTTTACTATATGTGCGGGTCAGAGAGAGGTATCATTTCCAGGGTTCTTACTGAGCCAGTGTATGTGCTATGCGTTGCCTCTTTGCCAAGGCCAAAGCATACTGGGCATGCCTCCTTCTGCCTACTGGGGCAAGGCTCAGGTTGTTCCTCCTCCGAGTCATGCTCTGCCTGTGATGACCTTGGCAATGGTGGGGGGCTGTTTGGCCCAGGCCTATGCTGGTCCTGCTGCAGCTGTTTTCGCAGGATCATATTATGTAGCATAGCACATACCATGACAATTTGGGTACATGTAGTTGGTGTGTACTGCAAGGCTCCACCAGATGTGTCCAGGCACCGGAACCGTGACTTGAGCAGCCCAAACACACGCTCAATTACATTCCGTGTTTGTGCGTGTGCCTAATTATGGCGTTCCTGTTCATGTGTGTGTGTGTTTCTGATGGGTGTCATCAGCCACGGCTCCAGTGCATAGCCAGCATCCCCCACTAGGTGACCATGTGGGATGTCCCCATTGGCAAATGTCTGGTACAGCTGCGTCAGATGCCAGATATGGGAATCATGGTATCTTCCAGGGCAGCCAGCACACACATTCAGTATTATGCCCTGGGCATCACACATGACCTGGCAGTTGATGGAGGAGAAGCCCTTGTGGTTGAAGTAGACCCTACCCCGCTCACCGGCTGGTGTTTTGATGCATATGTGCGTGCAGTCTATTGCACCCACTACCTCAGGGTATTCCGCTATTTGCTGGAAGAGATGCATATTGCTGGCCAATACCTCACGGGAATTGGGGAAATATACATAATCATCGACATGTGCTGACATGGCATCCAGAAACTGGTGCAGTACCCTGGATGCTGATGCCTGTGATATCCCCATCATATCACCAGTTGGTCTCTGGAAGGTACCTGTTGCTAGTATTCGTAGGCCAACACATACCTTGGTTTCCACTGGAATGGGTTCCCCTCTGATGGTTCTGTGTGTGAGGCATGGCCTGCACAGCTCAACAATTTGCTCCATGAAGTCTCTGTCCACTCTATAGTGCTCCACTATCTCCAGCTCATGTAGCCCCTGGTAGGTTACCCTGGGCCTGTACACTCTTCTCCGTCTCCTCACTGGGGGTTGGTTGGCAGCATTCCCATTGTCACCACCCTCAGCATGTTGCATATATTGCCTTATAACAGGAATGGCAGCCCCTAACATTTCCTTGTCTCAGTAAAGCTTTTTCAGTTTTCACTTCTATTAGCTTACTGCAGTGTCTCTTGTGAGAAACATAATGGACTGTTGTGTGCAGAGTTTTAAGGTTTAGGCTGGGCTGGGCTAGTGTACTGCCTATGTAATTGCCTTGTTCTGATTGTTTTCACCTGCTAGCTCTGCTTGTACTCCCTGGTATCTTCCTACTATTTGTTGTGCTTCCTTTTTCCTTTCTGTTTCATCAGGGGGGAGTGCCGCGCACACAAGTGCAAACATGCGCACAGCAGCTAACACGCGTGCACACATGCTTACATGGACTAAAACTTGCTTAGTCGGGTTAAAACGCGTGCACACCAGCGCAAATGCACTTACAACTCTTTAAACAGCCTTATACATGCTTACTCCGGCTTAAACGCGTGCACTCATGCTTACACGCGCACACACTGTCTTACTCGGGTTTACAGGCGCTCATACGTGTGCATACACATTGCAAGCATTTTTTACAAGAAACTTTAGTGATACCCACAGTGTGCACCTTCTATTTCTTGACTTTAGCTAGGATACCTGATGACACACCTATTCCAGTGATGAGCAACTGACAGCTAACACATGCAACTCTGCTACAATGAGCTTATCTTCTTTCATACATACCCCCTCCTGATGTCACCTATATCCTACTCTGTTACTCCCCTTATCCTAGTCTTACACTCCACTGACTGTGCTCATTTGCTATGTAGAGTTGGGATTCACTATCCTTACCCTCATTTGCATAGGATTGCCTACTAATGCTTGGTTACATCTCTTAGACTGGGTTCCCCCCTTGGCAACCCCTACTCGGTAGCCATGTTGTCTTCAGCCTGCCATTGCCTTGCATTGTACATTACAAATACCCATAAAATCCACATTTGTGGGTTTTAATTTTTATTTTTCTGTTTTTTTGGAGTGCAGCCCATTTGCACGAAGCTGTGCTACGCTTAAATATGGAATATCGGACAAAAAAATAAATGCATTTGTTTCATTTTGCATCGGAAAACATTGCCACTGGCCATTTATTTAGCCATTGGCATGCTTCCTCTACTGGATACAACCTTTATTTGGAGCTGTCACGGCTCCGTTTTGCTATTTGCAGAACGGTACTCAGTTGTCAACTGAGTACATTTCTGCAGATAACACTACTCTTACTCGGACCGGTTCAGGTTTCCTGAATCGCAAATCTACCTCATTTGCATGCCTTTCGGCTGCAATTGAGGTAATTTGCATGTCCCGGCCCTGTCCATGTAAGAGCCGTTTTAGGAGCTCTCTTGCACGTCCCTACAGGCTGTTCCTGGATCGCTCGTCGGACATGATGGCTGCATGGAGTCTTACTCTACTCTTAGACTCCGTGCAAGCCATCGTGAATCCGGCCCATTTTCTTATTCACCTGGCATAGACATTAATTTTTAGACAAAAATTCTCTGGATGGTATAGAGCTGTATTGTTATTACTTCAGTTTTTGGGAGAGCTGAACTGCAGTGCATTTCCATTCCTTCACTAATGCCTTACTTACTGAACTTAGTTTGGTTAATAAAGTCTTTTATGCTTTCAAATGCATTGATTTAGGGTTTTTTTAAATTGTAAGCAGAATTTTGTGGAGTGGCATATTTACAGATGGTTTGCTTGCTACCTGATATTTAAAATTAACTGTAGACATGTAAAAAATGTCAAAGACTGAGAAACTATATCCACAGCCTAGCATGATGTATGTGACTTATGATGCTTTTGAGTTTGGTTTAATTTTAACTTTTCAGTAGTTTTTTATTACTGACATATAGTATTCAGACTTTAAATATACACACTCTTTGTGTTAATGGGTATTTTTGCAGAGGTTTAAAGATCCATATGCTGTGACATTCCTTTTATTTAGTTATTTATTTATTGACATTTGATTGCCAGGAAAGTCTGACTGGTTAGAAGCCCATTTTCAGGGGAGGCCTGGGGAGAAAAGGTCCAAATTATTACAAAACATTTTAAGAACGATAATTTTAAAATCTTCAAAAATAAAACAAAGTCATCTACAATTTAAATAATTATAACAAATTAGACATAATGTAAAAACATTGGTTAAGAATCAATATAAGGTATATGACAATCATTTAATATTTAGAGAAATTTTAGACAGTTTGCAGAGAAATTAAAGGTACATTAGTTTAATACAAATAGGAATTGCAATATGAAGTGAGGGAAAAACACGCTTATGATATATTTAGAGAGAAAGCCAGGGAAGAGAATTAGATAGCAGTAAGGAGCTAAGTGAAGAAGGGAGAGTAAGGAGGTGTAAGGAATAAAAAAGTACTTGTTCACATTTAGGGATATAGTTTATCCTGGTTTTGAATAAGAACAGAACCAGGTTTTACCTAGGATGTCTTTCAGATGGTTTTGAAAGATGGGAGGTAGGGTATAGAACTGATGGATACAGGTAAGGTGTTCCAGGCCTTAGCAACCTTGTATGAGTACAGAAAATGCCCAGCAGATTTGATATGTTTGTAGACAGACAGGAGTTTTTGGTCACTGGATTGCAATATTTTATTTTCATTTGTCAGAAAACCAGATAGAAGTGTGGGCAGTGGTAACAATAGATACTACCCACAGAAGGGGCTTTTTTAAAACTTTATTTACTTTTCTCATGATTAGTGTGTGTGTACTTGTGTGGGGTGTACATGTAGCTTCAACACGTAGCAGCCCTACACCGCAGCCTGAAACACATTGCTGTGGCTGTTTTTTTAACCATTTGTTTGTGACTGCGAGTGATCTATGAAAGTTTATCTTTTTTGTAAGAAAATGGTGGATAAAGGACATTTAGGGTAACAACAATAAAATAATCATTACCTTGGCTTTGTTGGGATGAGTGGATATAATATAAATTGTCTGAAAGGTTACAATAAATTTGTGGCAATTGTTTTTTCACTTTTTTCAGCAGGACACCTGATAGATCTGTGAGCAGTATTAACAGTACACATTGCCAACAGCACCATACACTTGAACTTATTTTTTATATAATTTTTATGTCAATTGATGCAGTTGGTGGGTTGGCCTATAACAGCATTATTGTGACTATTTCACCACTTTTAGCAACCACGGATGAAAGGTGATTGCTGAAAGTGTCTACCTGTCTGTTTTACCCCTTTTGGCAATCACAGATAAAAGGTGATTGCTGGAAGTGTCTATTTGCCTGTGTTTGTAGGGAGCAGATTTTGTATGATAGAAGGAGCAAGGGCATGATTCATGCAAAACAATTATTCTTAGCTAGTTTGGCAGGAGGGGTGCATGTTCAGCCATACATCAGATGTGTACACAGAATATAGTTGACCTTCTGGGAAAGGGGTGAGGAGGTAAGCTGCAATGAAAACACAAGAGGATTACTGCTGAATAAAAAGTATGTGTTTTTGGGAGGTCGATGCACCTGTCTAAGACCAGCAAGTTGAAATATGGTACTGTGACCATAGTGTTTTTCAATTTCCTATCAATTAAACATTAGATGTATGCAGAATGTGGCTATAATTTTTGGAGAGGCAGATGCATGAAAACAAGAGTTGAAAACTACAACTGAATAGTTATTGCTATTTTATTCATTCATTTTTTTATTCAATTTGCTTTTCTTTGCCAGATTTATTTGGCTGGGTTTAGTTAAAAGCCCCTTTTCAGCAGAGGCCTGCAAAGAAAAGCTCCAACATATTAAAAATATTTTAAAGGTCCATTCAGTAATATACATGAACAGACAATTAACAATTGCACATTCATTTGGTAATGAGATAACATTCATATGAAATAAAGACAAACTTACATTATAAAATATACTTGTGCAATTGTAGATGTTGAACATAGACCATTTCAAGAGAAGTATTAGTGGGTTCATTAAATAGAAAATAGGTCAGGTGATTAGACCTTAGGAATTCAAAGAAATGGAGGTGAGGGAAGGAACTAGGTAGGAGAGACATTTTTTTTTTTTGTAATTAAGTGTAGTGTATAAAGCAGGTGCACAGATAATTATATATATATATATATATATATATATATATATATATATATATATATATATATATATATAAAGGTCTACTTGCATTCACTGAAAACACATTTCACTGAATTTCAATTTACTCACACCAAATCGCTGAAAGCTGAAATCACCGAAAACTCATTTCACTGAATCTCATTTCACTTAATGCAGAGTACTGTAAGGCAAGTAAAATGTATATGCCCTTTTCCCCACTGTAGTGCAATCCTGGAGTTAGTATATATAGTTAGGGGGTGTGGGGGCACAGTCCCCCACATTGGTGGGTGTAGGGGCGAAGCCCCCCCACCTAGTTTATTGTTAGCTTTCAGTGAAATGAGATTCATAAATATAAAAGCAAACTAGGTGGGGGGCTGTGCCCCCCACACACCCCCTAACTATATATACTAACTCCAGGATCGCACTACAGTGGGGAAAAGGGCATATGCCTTTTACTTGCCTTACAGTACTCTGCATTCAGTGAAATGAGATTCGGCGAAATGAGTTTTCATTGATTTGAGCTTTCACCGATTTGGTGTGGGTGAATTGAAATTCAGTGAAATGTGTTTTCAGTGAATGAAAGTAGATCCATATATATATATATATATATATATATATCACATAAAGGTTATATTAAAGTACATATTAAAGTACAGTGGTGGGTAAGCAGAGTCACAAAACTGCATATACAGTTGGTAGATGCTAGTAAAACTATACATGTCTTGATGAATACAAGTTGTGGGACATAGGAATCTGAATAAAGAGAAATGGCTTAATGATATGGCAAGCTTAAGATAACAATGGCATTTATTCCGGAAATATACATCAGTAGATCCTTTGATCTGAAAGGTGAAGTTTCAGTTGTGTTTTAAATGAATTTGCATTCAGCATGGATTTCAGTGGTAGTGGGATGTGGTTCCATAGTTTTATTGCACTAATTGAATAGTCACCTGTAGCATTAAATGATTTGGTTATAATGATTACTGATTTTTGTCTAGAGTGCAAATTTCAATTGGGGGAGTAGTGTTGTTAAGTGCTGAGCAATTTTCTGGCTTATGGAGTAGTATGTGTATTGTAATTAGCTGAGCGGGAGATTGGTAGTGTCACAGTTCTACTCTGTTTTATTTCCTGAGTGTTAGGCAGTGATGTGTACTATTGTAATAGTTTACTACAGATTTGGCTATTTTATTATAACATTGTCACGAAAGGAGATGCTGCCAGCCCAGCTAGCTGGAATTTTGTAAATAATTATACATCATTTGTGAATATTAATATGATGTATATAGAAGTGTAATAAAAGAAGATACTGCCAGCACAGCTATCTGGAATTTTGTAAATAATCATATGTCATTTGTGAATATCAACATGATTCATATGCTTCTGTTACAAATGTATTAGAACTGTATGTCATATAAGATGATTTGTACAGGCATGTGTGCTGGAGAGATTTTTTGTAGAGTACTCAGCTTAGAGATGTGTCCCCAGTGTATCCTAATGAAAAAGAACAGGAATGTATATACACTATTGTGACTGTGTAAATGTATATACACTATTGTAACTGTGTAAAGGTATCTATTTTAACAGTGGAAACTGGAACATAGAAGGGTAACTTGCAAAACTTCAGAAAAATGGTTGAAATTAAATTATTTTATAACTGCATCATAAAATTTGGTTTGAATGCAGCAAGGAGACAGGATATCTAAAACCAGGGGGCCTTCTGCATTGTCTTGTAAGTGTTTTATTGGGTTCTATATTATGATGTTGAAACGCCGTAACATTGAACACCTGAATGCTAACAAATATTTAGCAAAATTCACTTCCGTGATTTGCTGAACACTTACCAGGCAAATAAATACTTGCCCTGCAATGCAACACTACTAAGTCTACTAACTAAACCAAATCCACCCATGTGAGGGCTGCACCCCCCACACCCCCCTAACTAAATATACCAACTATGAGATCACACTACAGTGGAGAAAAGGGCAACATTGTGTAGTTGGCCAACAACATCTTTGCCCGACAAGTATTCAGCAAATCACGGAAGTGAATTTTACTGAATACTTGTCGGCGTTGAGGTGTTTGATGTTGAGGCATTTTGATGCCATAACATAGACCCATTTTATTGCTTAATGTCTTCCAGCAGCTGCAGAGATCTGAGGGCTGTGTATTTTCACAGGTAGATGCTAAAGGCTGACAGTTTCTAGCAATGGGGATTTAGCTTGGGAACTAAAGTCAGATGACAAGAATTGATGTCATCCTGCAAACTAACTCAGCAGTAATATGTGATATATTAATTTAAGAACTCTCTGAGAGAGAGAGATTGAGCACTCTGTATTTTGTCTTTGATCTGTCAAGAAGACCAATTCACCATACACACCTTGCTCTGTAAGTTAACTAGGGTAAAGTATTTTTCTTAGATTTAGTCAAGAATATAGTGAAGTATAGCTTAGATGTTTTCTGTATTTATTTGAGACTGCCCTGCAATGTTGTTATAAGTATTTACTGTGATTTTGAACTCTGATGTAACTGTGATTATTTACTGAGTATTTTCTTGTTATTTTATTATTTATTATTAAATATATTTAAACCTATCATTGTGGCTGATATTTGTGAGTCATATTTAAGTTCTGAGAATACTTGCATATTTATGTGGTGACACTGTGGGCCACTCCTAATAGCCTTGCTCTTGGTCAAACTACCATTTGGATTAATAGTAACATTGCACAATAAGATTGGACACCCTTTGTTAAGGACCTTAATGTAGCTGATAAAGAGTTTGCTGGTGGCAGTGATAAGTATGTTACAGACTGAACAAAAGGAGGGAATAGCTAGTAAACCTGTGCCAGCCTTTCCCGTGTGTGTGTGTGTGTGTGTGTGTGTGTGTGTGTGTGTGTGTGTGTGTGTGTGTGTGTGTGTGTGTGTGTGTGTGTGTATATATAAATCAAACCTCAAGGAATGTGTGTGACAGCTACTTGGGCATGGACACGAAGCACTGGTTGGACTGAAAGGTTAATGGAGTTCGTGGCTTGGTCACTCAACTGAGATCTCAACTCTATAGCTGTGCCTTTCAGGAGTCTTAATGGGGATCTGGGGAAAGAGGGAGAATCCAGCCCCGGACAGACTGTAGTCTCTGTGTGCTCTTAAGGGAAATTGTATTTGATGCAGAGAGCTGCATCTGGAAATACTGTGTGTGTACTTGTCATCCTCCCAGTGTGTACGTCTGCCAGTATTGCCAGTGGTGAGGATTGAGGCTCCTTGATTAATGGGCCAGTGGTGAGGCATCACAGACATTACTGATATTTGGACAATTGGCATAAATGAAGGTTAGTTAAGATTGGAGAAGCATAGAGGAGAGGTGGCAGTAAGAAAGTAGAGGCTATATGTCTTCTGGCCATGTCAGTGAAGTAGGTTTTTACTCTTTATAATGTACCTAGTTTCTATGAGTTTTTTAACCAAGTGTGATAGATACACAGTGGTCAAATTTTAGCTGGTCATCTATGATGACACCTAGTAATTTTGTGTAGTTTACTTGTTCTGTGTTCAGTGTTGGAAACAAAAGTGAATACTATTTTGGTAGAGATGTGGTTTTGGGAGTAAAGAGCAGTAATCGTTTTTTTTGTTTGTTTTTTGTTTTTTTGTTTTTTTTGGTGGTGGGTTAGTACTAGATATGAATTCTTTAGCCATGTTTTAGTTGATAAGAAAGAATGCTCAGTTATGTCTTGGAGTTCAGAGAGAGATTTTGCAGAGCAGTTAAGGGTCAAGTCATTCGCCTATTGAACTAGGATATCATTTTTGTAGCACTGTAGAAGTCACTGATGAATATGTTAAAAGCTATAAGGCCTATTATAAATATTTGTGAGATATCAACAGTTACAGGCAAGACAACTGAGAACTCGTTTTCTTTCATTTCACTGCTTATGCTCTTTTTGAGAGGTAGCTATGAAACCATCACAGTGAAGAACTGCTGATCCTTAATGATACAAGTTTATTGAATAGTTTCTGGTGAGAGACCATATCAAAAGCCTTTGATACGTCTAGAAAGATGGGGGACACTAAGTTTCCTGCATTCTGATGGATGCTGACAGTACTAGCAAAGTTCAGCAAAGCAGTAGTTGTGCTATGATGAGGACGGAAAACAGTGTTGGGTTGAAGACAGAAGTTGGTTATCTATTAGATAGTTGAGAAGTTGGACATAAATACAGTTTTCTAATATTTTTGATAGGGGAGATAAATCAATTGGCCTATAGTTTGAAAGGTCTGTATCAATTCCACCCTTGTGTAGGGGAATAACAAATTATTTTTTCCATAGTGAGGGGCTTTATTTTCAGAACTGAAATGGATATGCAAAAGCCCCATCTGCTACTTTAATTTATACTCCAGGTGGATTGTCAGGAGCAGTTGTAGTAGGCATTATTTTTTGATGATATCTCTGGGAACTGATTAGAAGGAGAAATGTTGAAGAAGGTTATTTGATTGAGTGGGAAAATTAACAGCTTCATTCATCACCTAGAAGGTTAATGACTGCGCTGTCTCCATAAAGCAGTCATTGAATTGGATGGCTGTGGCATCATTTTGTCTGTCTGTGTTTGGTGTTGGCTGTGTAGCTTGCCCAGAATTTATCAGTTTATTGATGGAGGTCCAGAACAGGTTTGTATTTTTAGTGTGTATGTTTTCAATGGTTGAGTAACAGGCTTTCTTATCTTTTTGTGGTAAGTTAGTTTGTTAGGTTTCTTTGTTGTCTATATGCCAGTAAAGTGGAGGCTATTTTATTTTGATCTTTCACGCACTGTCTCTTTGCTTCTTGAGTTGTTTACTTGCTAAGGATAGCCACAGGACAGAGTTGGTTTTGACTGTTTTTATTCTGTGGAGGGGGTGGGGGTAAGATTGTTTAGAACACCTAGGAAGATTTTAATGAACTCAGATGGCATCATCTATGGGGACAATCTTTATTGATTCCCAGTTAAGAAGACGTAGTATATTAATAAAAGTGTCTTCAAGAAAAGTAGTACATTTTCTTACCAGGTTGTAAAGATGTGTTTTGGGGCAGTTGTTTTGGTACATTATGGTTTAGACTGGAAAGTGATCATTTAAGCTATCTGACAGTGTTCCACGGGATGACATTTTATCTGAAGAGGATGTTAGGATCCTGTCGAGGGTTGATTGTTTTTTATATCTAGTTGGTGTTAAGTTGGATGGACTTGTACAGCTATATCTTACTGGTTGGATTTTCAGATTATATAGTTAGCCAATCTATAGTAATATCACCCACTATTATGGTTTCATAAAGGGTTTTTGAGGAGGCCATTATATTAATGTGATTCCTTCACAGTCAGAAGAAATATACCCCCTAGAAGGGACACATTCCACTGGGGCAGTGTTTTATGCCAAAATATTTTATTACAAATTCCTGAATTTTTTATTGTAAACAGTTTTTGGGGAGCTGGCATATGTCATCTTGTATAAAGCTAGTTAAACTGGTGTAGAAGGTTTTGTTGTCACAGTCTTGCATTTTGCTTGGTTTCAATCTGAGGGTTGTTTGACCTCTCCATAAAAGGCTGGTTAAAACTAATGTCAAGAATATATGCATAGTAATTTCTAATTATGTCAGAAGTAAAACTCCTGTATATTTCACAAGAAAAATATATTTTTCAGTTGTGACATGCATTGTGGCTGCAGTGCCATGCTTTCATGTGGTTAATGCTATGGAGTCGTAGTCAGATGTGTGATGCTACGGTTAGAATTGCAGTCTTGGGTGAATTTCTAACTGAATTCTCTATTGTTATTGCCTGAAAGCTTGTAATAATATCTCAAAGGGAGCAGAGATAAAACCATTCAATGACAGCCCCATTGTTCATATATCTTTACTACTACTGTCTGACATTTTTCATTATACTGTTTTCATTTTGGGTGCTGGAGTGAACTTCTGCTCAGTAGTACAATAATGAGCTAAAATACTTTGAGTTTTGCTTACATTGGAAGAAAAAAACTTCTAACTGTTGTTGACTTTACATTCTTCTAAGGAAAACTTTGTTCAGTCATCATTCTACACAAATTAATGCGAATATTTGATGATTAATCCAAAAGTCTGTACCTCTGACTTATATTTAAAGAACTGTAAAAGGATTTTTACTTAACTTCCCATGAAAAATGTTTCAGTGGTTTTACGTGTTTTCATCATGTGTATATAATTGAACTGTGTATGTTTGTTGTGACTTTTTCATTTTTGTAACAGTCGTTTAACAGTCTCTGTTGTTTTCAGTTAACTGAATTGTTTTTGTGTTTGCACACAGATTAATCACCTGTAAATAATTTACATTTCTTATGATACTCGGTTGCCTCATCGCCAGTAGAACTTTTTTCTAGATTATGGTTATACATATGCAAGCTGTGCCACTATGGACATGAAGTGTGACAATAATTGGTGGCAAAGCATCTGTTTCAAGCATGCTTTGAAACTTCTACTACTGTATGTATGTCCTCTGTGTATTGCATAAGAGATTTCTACCTCTTGCAACCCCCATGCGGTCTACTTTTCTATGGGCCCCACACCAATTGTCTACTTTCCAGACTCCTACCCAGAGGTCTACATTACAGACTGTACCCCCCAATTTGCAAATTCCTGCATCCAAAACTGTCCTAGCCATCTCCTGGTATGCCAAGGCATATTAGGAGGTGTTCCATGGTACCAGTGTGGGCATCCATCTGCTGGCACACTTCAGACTCAATTAACCTCCACAGTTAAAGCTGGAGGACCCTTCCAGACCACTCTCATAAAAGCAACTTTTGCCTCCCCCCCACCCAAGTGATGGCCATAAAGGCCACTAGCAAGCTCTCCATGTCACATTCAGCAGGGTGACCTCCAACACACTGCTGAAAGTCAGGCCTGGCAACTACTGTTGTGACCCAGAAACAGACATGTCCACTGGCACAGACCCAGGTGTCCCATGCTGCTCCTCAGCCTGTGCTAATCTGCTCAGAAAAAAACACAGAAAGAAAAAAAAGTTTAGTTTGTTCCCTGCAGCTGGGAGAGACTTTTAGCTCTCCTCAGACAGACGTCCATTTTAAACATGTGCTCCTCAGCCATTGTTAAAGAAAGTAAGGTGAATTCACTGCATTGTTAACCTGTTAAAAGAAGGCAAGGAAACAGACAGAAAGAAGGTACAGTCTACGTAATCCCTAGCTTCCACTGGTGAAGCTCGTTACTACAGTGAGATCTAACCTACTCTCCAGAATGGGGGATGCCATTAGCATCACTCACTATCCTGGCAATCATTTTACCAAAATATGAACTTTCCTTACACTTTGACAATAATGCATAATTACATGGAAGTGTACAGAAAGTTGCTTCTCAGTTGAAGGTATTAAATTGTGTTTTTCTTCCCAGCTCTGATGATAGATTAATGCAATGATTTACAGAGTTCCCAGCTATTCAGTATTTAAATTCAGCATCAAATAAAAACAATAAACTGAAATGCCACTTTTACAACCATTTATTACATCTTGAGTTATTAAAAGGGAAATGAAAGATACTACTGCAATGTAATGAGGAATATAACTTGATATTTTTAATAAACAATTTGCAAATATTATCTATATTCATGAAACTTGTAAATGAAACAAAAAAAACATAGTTTGAATTGTAATTTCAATATGACATACTACCACCTTCAGTTTTAAGCACATTTAAAATTAAAATGTATAGGCTTTTGTTTGTATTATTATAACATGTTATTAAGATGTTACTTTTCTGGTTTACTGCCTGATAATTGAGCACTTCAATTCAGATATGACCAGCAATTCAGAGTCCATCTGATATGGTAGACAAAAAGTCCAGTGAGGCATAAGGGCACAAACTGGATTTCTGAACAATTCACAGCTTCAGTCAGTGAGATGTCTTTCACCTCCACTGAAAATGCTGTAACAAAGTAATGATTCTGAGAATGAAATTTCCGAACCATCATTAGGCATGACAATTTCTTGTGGAATGTGAAACTCACTCTCCACAATAGATAAGTAAGTTTTCATAATTACTGACTGTGGCTTCTGAAGATTGACTCACTACCTCTTTTTTTTAGCATCTACACCAACTCTGGCTCACAGCTAACCACTATGAATTTAATACATGATACCAGTGTCTTTCAATTCAACTCTGTATCATACTGCGCCTGTTTGTTCAGTTATCATTCCAGTGATTCACTTGGGACTTCCTTCTGTCATATCTCAAAGATATCCTTAATCCGATTTAATGTAAAGCTTGTGCATGAAATGTACCTAAGTAATGCTTTATCTGGGCAGTGATACTTATTTTAGCTTGATGATGTGAAGTCTAGTTTGAAGTTGCTTGGTTAGAATCACATCATATCTCCATACGGCCAACATTTTGTATAATCCAATGTGGTTTCAATACTATAGCAAGAACAACAGAAGTCATACTGTAGGTTCAGAGGTAATTACTAGGCTAAGAATCCCAGGGAGCCTTTATAAGCCTAGGCAGGGTTCCTATCAGCTGACCGAAGACGCAGGTTAGTGAATGCACTTTGGTCAAGCTGTAAACGCAGAAACAGCAAAATATCGAAGCAGCATGTAAACGAATTCTTTCCCTGGGAAAGAATTTGCTTGGCCGCTTCGGTAGTTTGCCTTTTTTTTTGGCACTGTAGTGAGGTGTCGGAGTTGGTATATTTAAGAAGGGGGGGTGGGGCAAAGCCCCCCACTTAATATCATGTATTAAAGTGTTTCTTTTTTTTTTTTTTTTTTTTTTTTGGAACAGCAATTTTTTTCCCTTGGAAAAAAATCGCTGGTCTGATAGTTCGGTGATCTAATATAGACCCACCTAGGCATGCTTCCCAAAGGTGAGAATTAAACCTTGTATATTGTGTTTGTAAGGTAAGCACCTTAATCATTATGCCAACCCCAACTTTTGCAATTTCTGCAACATTTTCTACAAGTTATTCAAGTATTCATTTTCTGTTTTCCTCTGACTAACAAATCCTCAGAACAATAACATTTAAATCTTTCAACAAGTTCTTTGATAATTTTCTGGAAAATGAAAGGTGCAGAATTTACATCAAATGTAATCTGTCATACAATAACACATTTTAATGAATCATCTAGCAACCTTTGTTGATATGCAGGTACTAAATCAGTATCTGATTTTGAAAACAGATTTTTATCATTCAGCATATCCATCAATTCTTCCTCCTCTGGCAAGTAATAGACTCTGTATCATCAGGATTCAATTAGCTTGTAATCATTGCACAGAGACAGAACTGTCCAGCTTTACTGCTGGAACACAGAGCAGACCATTTATTGGGCTTCACTGGACTAGTTATTTTAGATCTTTTCTAAGCTTTAACGTAATCTTGTCTAATTCCTTTCAAATTATATACGCTTGTATTTCAAGATTTCCTGTAATGACTTTAGGTAATCTGACAGATTTTGTCTCTTGTTGAGTTACATTTTTAATCTGTTTCCAGTTAAATAAGTTTATGCAACCTGTTCCTCCCAGAGAGAACTGTACATTCTCTCTTCACCAGGAATAATGCCAGTAGCTCCTTTTGTTTCTCATAATAAGCTTTAACGTTAATCTGCTTTGAGCTAACTGCTAACAAATTCTCCAGTACATGTTTTGAGACTGACTGAAATAACTGTAATAATTATTTTGGAACGAATTACTGAAATACTTTCTCAGAAATAATAGATTCTGCTGTAATTTTATTATAATCAATTGCAAAAGTAGATATAAACTTTTATTTCCCTTTTGCATCACAGTAAAAAATGATATTTCTACTTCTTTATTCAGAAATGTAATTTGCATTATTGTTATAAAAAGCTTTTTACTTGTATGATCAACATGGCAGTGTGATTGCTGTCTTTATATAGCCCACATTCTGACAATTGTGGCATTTTGCTCCTTCAAAATTAGAATGTATAGGCTTTTGCTTGTATCATTATAACGTTATTATGATTTTACTTTTCTGATTTACAGCTTGAAATTTAGGGTGGTATTCATAGACACAGAGTTCATACGTGCACAAGGGCTAATGACACAGGGCCTTTATGTAAATATGCTCAGCACCAGTTAATGGTGCTGGATATGTGAAAGTCAAGGGCTGTGCAGACAATACCTATAAGTTTCTGGGCTTTCTGCAAGTTAGTAAACTAGATTAAAACTACTGTGGGTTTTTGCAAATGTAAAATTTATAGTGCAAATTACTGACTACCTTTAGCTCTTTTTGTAATTTGGAGTTGTGCTTGGGGTTGTTTAAGCCAGCTCATGTTTTTGGCACCCAATAGATGAGAGCAGCACTTAACTCAGTCATTTGAAAGTGAACATTAAGAACAATAATAAGGTGTTATGTATTGAATGCAGGAGTGTCCTTAAGTGAACATTCTGATGGGTTCTTTATAATGCTGGACATGGGAAAAATGTGGGAGAGAAAGGATAAAGTGCGCATAAAAGGAAACATCAAGAGGGTTGTGCTAGAGGAGGTGAGAGAGGAGGGGCTACTAAAAATTTGTGGGGAATAGACCCTCTATTTTTCAATTTTTTTATATAAGATGGAAGTTGATGAAGGAGTAAATAAAGACATTATAGGACAGAGGCTTTATGGAAGAGTTAAGTGATTCAAGCAACATGAAAGGCAAACAAGACAGACAAACAGGAACACTATGATGGGCTGACAAGAGTTGGTGGGATAAAGACATACAGATGGCACTCAAACACAAAAGGTTGAGGATGAAGAGGTGTAGAATCAATTCAAACCCCAGTCTAGAGGACCTCAAATATTCCCACTGGCTGATGAACTCCATTGGGGGGAACAGGTGACATGGGGTAGAGGCCTCTGGTGGCTCAATGGGTGCACCCTACTGATTCAGCTAGTCTGTAACCCACTGATGGTGGTCTTGCATAAACTGAAGGCATGTATCCACTTCCCGCTCAAACTTATCCTCTAACTGATCCTTTTGCAGCTTTCCAGACTATGTTGTGCTGGATTGCTCACAGAAAAGGAACCACTGCTCTGACCCTAACAGGATATCCATGGGTGGACAGAAGGAAGTGGAAAAATTCCCTGATCTGGGAGATATGTTGCTGTGCTGCCTCTGGAACACTTGGACCTGTGAAAAATAGAACATAAATAGGAAGGAAGGGACTAAATAAATAAATAAGAAAGAGCAAGAGACAAAGAGACAACATTTGGTTAAGAAGGACTCATAAATTCCTGTCACAGTATTTTATTGACAGTGCATATTAAACAATTCTCAGATTTATTTAATGAATTTATGTTACATATCACATTATTCAATAATGCTGTCAAATGAAGATACTATTGGCTGTCATGAAAGAGTTACTCATGGTAATTGAAATATTTCTCCAGTTATTTGAAACACTTCATTACAAAGTGTAAGACATGTTTTTTTTTTTTTTTTGGGGGGGGTATTCAATTTGAGCAAATAATACATAACTGAATAAGCTGACCATATCCAGTCATACTTTCTCCGGACTGCTGCACACTCCCTGGCTGTGCCTATATCTATCCTTATTAACCACTCCATCTCTGAATCTAAAGTTCCAACGATCTGGAAACAGTTCTATACTCTTCCTATTCACAAAGGAGGTAATGCCACAGAAATATCCAATTTCGGACCTATCGCCATCCTCTCCCCATCTCAAAAATACTTGAGAAATGTATACACAAACAAGCAATGCATCATCTCTTACAAGAAAATCTTCTCACTCCTACCCAGCATGGCTTCTGTCCTAAGCACAGTACCACCACAGCTCTTATATCCTTCCTCAATAATATCTCCCTAGCCAAAGACAATCACAAACTCATATCCTGTCTATTCTTAGACCTCTCAAAAGCTTTTGACACTGTCTTACACTCTTTATTACGTAACAAGCTCACAAACCTCAACTTCTCTCCTGCTTCTGTAGCATGGTTCTCCAGCTATCTCACAGACAGACAGCAGTCAGTCAGATGGGACTCTGCACTTTCTTCCCCCCTTCACATAAAAACTGGTGTTCCCCTAGGATCCATTCTTGGACCACTACTTTTTAATATTTTTACTAACTCACTCTACTCCTCTTGTCCTCAGTCTACTATTGTCCAATATGCAGATGACTCTACAGTCATCACTGTTGCAAATTCTCCCTCTGAACTCCTTTCAACCACCCAGACATCATTCAACTCTGTTGAGACTTGGCTCAAAAAACACCAGCTTATCCTCAACCCTAAAAAAACGAAATGACTTCTCTTTCTCCCTAAATCTGTTAACTACATCAAATCATACTTTACCATAACATCCTCAAACAATACTCCAATTGAAGTTGATACCAACACAAAACTACTTGGCATCACCATAGATGACCAACTAAAATTTGACCTACATATTAACAATTGCATTAGAAAAAAACCACCAGAAGCTAGGACTTCTGTACAGAAATAACAGATTCCTCATCATACTCTTACCCATGCCTGTCTTCTTCCTTGTTTAACCTACTGCTCCCAAATACCTACTAATCTAAACTCATCTCTACTTACAAAACTAGAAACAACCTATCACAAAGTAGCCAAATTCACAGCTCAACACTCATACCAATCACATCACTGTCTCTCCCTCAAAGTCCTAAACTGGCTCGAACTACCTCACCTATTACTCCAATCTCACCTCCAAATAATACACTCCATCCTATATCAACCATCTTGCTGTCCTGCTCTATTGTCTCTCATCACCCATTACTCTACAACCAGACAACTCAGAAGTTCAACCCTAGACCTATTAAAGGTTCATAAACCAAAAACTAAGACCGGCAGCAGCTTATATAGCTACCACCCCTCTATTGCATGGAAGAAACTCTCACTAGAAGTAAGAAACTTGACAAACCCCAAACAATTTAAACTAGCTACCAAAGACCACTTTAAAAAACTCTGGATCTGCTACTGCTCACACACCCCTGACCTAAATTCTCCCACTTAGTTTCAGAGTAGCTAATATAGATCCTGACTCAAACTACTTCCTATCCTTTTCACACATATATCTAACTTAAGCTATATGCTCCTTTTAAAACTTACTATTAGCATATTTCCTGTCTAACCACTACTTCCTACATTCTCTGCTTAAATTGTTATGCATCCTGCTTGCTTAATTATTGTATAACTTGATATTCATTGTCATTATGACTGTATCTGCCTAAATAATGGCTCGTGATGCTGCGGTGGTGCAGCGGTTAGCGTTGTTGCCTCACAGCAAGTGGTTCTCCCATTTGATTCTCGGCTGGAGCACCTTCTGTGTGGAGTCTGCATGTCCTCCCTGTGGTCAAGTGACATTAAAGACATGCAGGTAGGTGCGTGCGTGAATGGGTGTGCCTTCTTTGAAGGTTGGGCATCGGGCTGGCAACTCGGCACCATAAAAATCCACTGCCAATCATTACTGGAGTTCCGCTGTGGCAACCCCTAAAGACATTACTTTTACTGCCTAAATTATGTGTCTCTAATCTGTAATGTTTAATTGCTAGTGTAATTGCACTATATGTTCTGGAGCTTTTCTCCTGACCCTGGGCCTCTGCTGAAAAAGGGCTTCTTGCTCAGTCAGACACTCCCGGTCAGCAAATGTAAAATAAATAAAAAAAATAAATAAATAAATAAAATGTTTATGCTTATACAGTGAGAATAGTAATACACATGTGCAGCTTCAGTAAGTCTTGTTAGTCTCCTCTCTGACTGGTGCTTATAAATTTCATCCTCAGCTGTACAAGTAAGAAAAAAACAGAATGCATGTTTGTTTACCTGTGCTGTAACTGAGGCTTTAATAATGCAAACTTCTATCAGTAAGGAATGGTCTGCTTATATTCTGACAATCTTTCTCTTCATTTCCTAATTTCTGTATTTTCTGGTTATAAGAAATTGTTACAGGATGTAGTCTTTTCCTGTGACTTTTTATATTACAAGGCACCAGAGAGCCCAAGGGTGGGGGAGGGTTTGCTATAGCTGACTTTCTTTACATTTTCTGATATTATTCTAACTTTTAATAATAACAATGCCTATTTGCAAACCAGGTAGGCCTGTTAGGCACACAGTCCCTTTTCATGGGCAACCTGGGAGCAGTGTCTAATTAATAGACTTGCTCAAGGTCACAAAGTAGACAAATAAGGACTGAGGGAAACAAACCCTGTACCTCTGGAACTAAAGCTCATAACCTTAACCTTTGCAGTAACTAACAGCTAAAGCAAAGGCATTTCATTGGTTGGGAATTTAACCCAGGTCTCCTGTGCAGGAGCAAAGATTTCTACCACTGAACCATCAATGCAAATTTTAAACTTACTCTTAATGCAAAACTTTTACAAAAATGTATGCTTGACCAACAAAATGCATTATAACTTGCAGAACTTACTTGTGTTTCTCTGAGGTAAAACGCTTTCAATTTCCTTTAAGGCATATAGTTCACACCTATTGGTAAAATTAATTGATCAGTACAGCATGCAAATAGTTGCAGGCAGACTATACACTTGCTGCTTTGTACACCCCATCCTCCCTGCATACAGTCTGGTGGCTAGATCTAGTTAGCCATTTTGTACATGCAATAACTATTTAAAAAAGTGACATATTTTGCAAAGGCAGTTTGCAGATCGGTAAACCAGTAAGGCCTTACTTACCATACTACTAACTGCTGTAAAAGATTCCAAGATTTTTTCACCCTGCAGACATTAAAAAAGTTAAATATTTGCAACAAATTGACAATGCCTATTTTTGCATCCATATGCACCCACAAATATGAGAATTAGTGAAGTTAGTAATGCATACAGAAATACGTTTGCCCATAATGAGTTTAATTTGACCTGTGCCATGTCTCAGTCAGTGCCTAAGATGTCAATTGTCAAAACGCAAAATTCCTCATCAGCCCTCATGTGCTCTTTGTGGTTTGAGCAGTCCTTTTTCATGCTGCACCTGTCCATAACCTCAGTTTGATCAGCTGATGACTGCTGTTCAGTCTGCAATTAACTGCGGTTTGCTATTACAGTTCAAAGAGAATACAATCATAGCATAATGTCAAGGCAAAGTGATTTCAGCACCTAATGTATACCTTGTGCAATTACATCTTTCACATAAAGAAACAGATGCATAGGTGCATAGGTTCATAGGTTCATAGAATGTTACTAGGCTAATGGCCCTAGAGCCGTTACAAGCCTAGTCATATTTATCCCAAGTTGCCCCAATTGTCAGTGGTTAGATGAGTTAAGTTCACAGCGGTAAGAGTCTATGGTATTTAATACAGATTTTCTCTGTCCAAGAGGGGCAGGGGCAACACCCTAGGAGTGAATCTACGGTCACCCATCCATTGATCTAGAATGCATTTGTAGAAGGTCTGGGAGGAGCTCTTTTTCATGTGAATTGGAAGCTTGTTCCAAAGACGTGGCAGTCTCTGGGAGATGTATCTATCTGTCCAGTATTACCTGTTTAATTTAGAGGCTAGGTTAGGATCCCTGGAACAAGTGAGCCTCATGCAGTTGGATTTATGAATGTGTAGCATTTCCATCAGGGCCGGGTCAGAGACTGCCCTGTAAGCCAGGCATAGGTCACCCTATAACAGCCTGATGAAGACAGAATGCAGTGACAGGGCTTTCAGTCTTTCTATGCAGTACTCATTTTGTGTACCCTGTATTTTCTCAGTGAGAAACCTCTGTGGTCTGTCCAACTGCTGTACATGTCTAGTGAGGTACATGCAAAAGGGAGCATTGTATCACTGGTCTGATGAGGGCCAAGTATGATGGAATTATAACATCCTTAGATCTAGATGCAACACCTTTATTTATAAGATGTGTCACAAAGAAGGATTTCCTTACTACTGTGGATATGTGCTGGTCAAAGTTCAAACTGCTATGAACCCAAGTACCTAGATCACATACCACTGAGTCTGCACTCGGGGGGGGGGGTGCTGTTTATAATGTAATTAGCAGGGATGTCAGCTTTCCCAAAGGGAATAATAAGGCATTTTTTTGCATTTAGCTTTAATCTGTGGCTTTGGCACCAATCATCTGTCGGTGTTAACCCTTTCTGCAGTATATTAACATCATCTGGGAACTCAATGATTCCACTCAATTTGCAATCATCAGAAAATCTGGTCAGCAACAAGCTATCCAAGTTTGTCTGGACTTCTGAGAAATAAATTCCAAACAATAAGAAACCCAGCACAGAACCCTGTGGTATGATGCTGGTGACTGGTCTTTTGCTAGAGATGAAGTCCCCACTTTGACATTATGTGTCCTGTCACTAAGCCAATTGGCTTTCCATCTTGTGATGTAGGGGTTAATTCTCAACTGGGATAGTTTCTCTATAATATTTGCGTGGGGGATTGTGTCAAATACCTTGGACAGGTTGAGGTAGTTTGTATGTATGCACTGTCTTTTCCTCACCAGGGCCCTGGCACCTTTCTCAAAGAAGTCAACCATGTTTAACAGGCATGATCTACCTTTAAGGAATCCAAACTGGGTTGGGTACAAAGTTTCGAAATTACCTATGTCCTTATTAATAAGATTTAGAATGATTCTTTCCATGGACTTGCAAATGAGACGAGTCAAGCTTATAAGTCTATAATTCCCAGGGTCAGATGATGGTCTCTCTTTGTGCAGATTACTGTTGCTGTCCTCTATTCCACCAGAACATAGCATTTAGCAGGATGTGGTTAAACAGGGATCCATGTGGGTCTGCTAGGTCTTCTTTTAAGTTGTTTAAAAGGCAACCTAGGATGTTGTCTGGTCCCACTGATGCCATGTTTGTGGCCTTAGAGAGTGTAGAGATGACCTGCTTTCTAGACATAATAGGATGAGGAATGGTGGCAGGTGAACTCTGGGGGATGACTGGAGGGGGCGGGGGTGAGGTTTGCTCCAAATCTGTCAGCTAGCAGGTTGGCTATTACCTCTGGTTGAGTATGGGTAGTGCCATCCAAAACCAGTTCAGCACATAACTTGGTATTCCCTTTTAGATTTTGGATGTAGTTAAAGAATGTCTTCTGAATATCCCTAGCTAGGAAGGCTATTTTTGCTTTGTAATTAGCTTTGGAAGACCTGACAATATCTCTAATTTGTTTGCTTAAGCTACTATGTGATTTCTTCCTCTGCTGAGTCAGTTCCCTCTTTTTCTTGGACATTACTTGCTTCCTCTTATTGTATAGCCTGTTTATACTAGGGGTCCACCAGGGTGGCTTTTTTTTCAGCAAGACCTGGTTTTAAAACTGTCAGGTACAACCGATTCTATACAACTTCTTAAGTAGTTGTACATGGCATTTTTGTATACCTTTGCATAAGTGTCTGTGTTATCTGTGTTTGAGGGGGCTTTGAAACTTCTTATACCATCACTTAGTAGGATGTAATTTGTCTGTGAAAAATTCTTAAAGAGCTTTTGAGTTTAATGGGGTATCTGGTCATAAAGCAGAAAACAACTATTCAGAGTACTAATGGAATGGGAAAAATACATGATAGTTAGTTTATACTTTCACTGATCCTTACACAAACTGGTCAGCATCCAATCCATCATCCACTCCAAATGTATGTCCATTGGCTCATACATCCCTGCACTGTAAATTATGCCCTGCCTTCTCATAATGTCTCTTCCCCAAAGTGTGTAGCCCATACTTCCAGAAATTATTGAATGTGCTTATGCTCTGAGTCTTAGACTGAGTGACCTCAGCTGACAGCCCAGACAAGGCTATTCCAATGAAAAAACAGAAGGTCGGACAAGATATGGAAAAACAAATCCATCACTCAGAAATAAGGCTGCAACAAAGACACCCAAACATACACAACTTCTATTCTGAGGTGAAAAGATTTTATACTGTACTACCATGAGTATCAGGAATAATGTCATGCATTACATCAGGGGGCAAATGCATACTCAAAACAAATGCTTTCAACACTCCAGGCAGTCAAAAGAACATTACATCAGTAGAGATACTCTCTCTTCAGTGACTAGAAGGATCTGGGGAGTATACCTCACCACGCACTTTATAAATAGTAAGAAGGAGTTAGACATTTGTCCCAGTAATCACACTACCCTCCAGAATGATGTCCCACCACAATCACCACCAACAAGGTATGTTCTTGAATCAAACACATTTCTTTTACCACAATATATAATGTTAAACCACAGTAAGTATTCCACAGTGTTTTTATTAAAATATAAGTACATGTCATTGTATAATACAAATGTTCTTAAAGTGTATGACATAGTGCTCTTGGCATATGCTTGGTTAGGCCATTACAATAATGTTACACTTTGTGGTGAGGGAGGCAGTATACAACCATTGCTGCAAAAAAACTAAATCAGTGACACCTTTAAGAGGTTGAACAGACCATCTGCTGTCAAAACCTGGAGACACAACAGTCACTGGTTAAACATCTGCTTATACTGTTACAGAATAGGTAAATGGAAGTATTAATTAGTCTTAACAAAAAAATTTAAAGAAAAGAAACAAAGCTAGTAATGCTCCTAAAGGAAAACAATCTGTACTATCAGCAAACGGATACCATATTCTAGCAAACATGACTGTTTTTAATATATAAGAATTGGAATATAGATACAATTTGTGAAAATGTTAATATAATTTTGATTTTTAATGTGTAGAAATGGCATATGAAATCTGACAGAATTAAAACATGGGGTGGGGATTCATAAAAAATTAACACAAGGTGTGATCATATTATACACCTTGATGTAACTTTTCTGAATTGTAGAACAACCCTACCACAGTGATTCTGTTGTCTGTTCATTCAGAAAGGTTACTCAGGTGTACACATACTGTACACCCTGTCATAACCTTCACAATCACCCCCAATGAAGTAACGTAAAGGGAACTCCTGCCAAAGCACAAGTTTTTTTCTTTCCAAAAAGTGATTTTCCTTCCCTGTATTCCAACACTAAACACTTCACATATAGAAAAAACATAATTTAATAATTATGTTTGCCTTTCCTTCCTGCATTTGCCTCATCTGTTACATCACACAGGCTACTAAGAGTGGTAGAATAATAAAGTTAGGTGACTTATCCCAACTATAGAGCCATTACAATGTCTCTTAAACAATGACATTTAAATGTGCCTTATCAGTTACATATTGGGCAGGATTCACGAAGCCTCCGTGTAAGAGATACAAGGCTTACACGGAGGCTGCAGTTAAACGGTGTGATGTCAGCATGTCATGCATATGCATGAGGGCATTCTGAATCACACCTAAGGCTAACACGGTCCGTGGAAGACAGTAGGGGGCGTGTCCGTAGGCTGAGCCCTGCAAGCGGACACACCCCCAGAAGAGTAAAAGTGCCTAAAGTAAACCCCCATGACAGAGTACATGGAAATGTGAATAAACACAACACAACACATGCCCCCACAGACTATGAACATAAAATCATATAAATGAACATATCATATAAATGATATTTGCCCGTGAGTGCACTTGTTTGCGCGGGCGTGCCCGTAGCTCAGCCACAGTTAGCAGTAAGTGGAAAAGCATATAAGAACTAACTATGCAAAGTAAGTCAAAAAGCAATAGTGTAGCAGTAGAGACGTTGGCTGAAGAGCAGGCAGTCATGGGTCGAGCCCTCACAACATCAATTTTTATTTTTAGTGAAATAAGCACGAAACAAGTCCCTGACATATATGTACATATATAAAATTATATTTTATGTAAAATGTAATGAAATATGCCACTTATTTTGAAGAAATGTGAGATAAAATAATAACAAATGCCAGATGTGCCCATAGTTGAGCTATAGTTTAACAAGTTGAGTGCATCTGCCCGTAGGTGAGCAGTGGTTTAACAGGTGCAAAATGAGTGCCCGTAGGTGAGCAATGGTTCAACAGGTGCAAAATTAGTGCCCATAGGTGAGTAATGGTTCAACAGGTGCAAAATGAGTGCCCGTAGGTGAGCCATGTTTTAACACGCTGAAACTGAGTGCCCCTAGCTGAGCTGAGCGTAATATGCATGCTGACAGCCAAATGAAGCGTAAACCAGCGTAACCCATTTGCGCAGAGCTGCGCACCACGCCAACAAGCTAACCGACGGGCAACGTTGAGCAAGCTGTAACAAAACTGCCTTTACACAGACACACCCCCTAGCCTGTCTAGACAGTCATAAAATATAAAAATCAGTGGCCAGGATCAAACCTAGGATACCATGCACCTTAGTCAAGGTACTGAACCACTAAGCCATGACAGCTGTACTTAGAAATGCAGTAATAGCAAATATATAGGAATGAATAGAAAGAGGAGCATGACAAAGCAGGTTTTGTGAAGCTGATACAATTCCAAAATGGCCAATCACAGATAAGTGCGGGAAAAACGGCATTTATAAGCCCCATAGGTGGGAATACACAGCATAACCGATTGTAGAACTAACTTGCAGCCAGAATGTCAGGAGTAGGTGAGGGTAGTTGCTTCCGAGCACAGAGGTGGGGCATTGAGGAGTCCATATATATGGTCTGGCTCCTTGTCCACAATCATGAGGCCCAACTCATGCAGGGCCAGGTCCTGTGGGGAGCATATAGGGCTGAGGCGTGGGACCGGTTGGCTCATGATCTCACCGGTGCCACAGGGATTCCAAGGACTGGTGAGCAGGTCCGTCACCACCATGCGGACCTGAAGAGGCGTAAGCAGGACCAACTGAACCTTTGGATCCAGGAGGCCTGGCAAATGCCCAACGCCCCACTACTGAGTAAGTTACATTTAATTATGTATGTAAGAAATTAACCTAGCTGATATCATGGAGATGTGTATTCCAATATTACTTTATTTATATTACAGCTGCAGGTGTCCGTTCTGCGAACCGCAGAGCCTATGGTGATAGGCTGGTGTGGTTGCTCCACCAGGCAGGTCAGTAATCCTCTCCCTGTAACTGTAAATAAATATAAAAGTATGACAGTTAGCAAAAGAGTGCAGTGTAGTCACTAAGTAATAAAATGTGCAAGTAACAGTGTAAGAGTGTTTGCAAGTATTGCTTGATTACAAAAGTGTGTTGCAGTCTGTAATCCAAACAGAAAAATGAAAATGTCTGAAATAAAGTCTGAAATAAATATGCCCCACCTGTAATGTAATAGTACACAACCTGCAGCAGGCAGAAAAGTACAGCTGCAGAAGATGAGCAAATCACATGTGTGAAATATATCCCTGTTGAAATACTGAAACATGACAGAAGTGAGACTGTTGGAAAGGATTGTAATAACTACAGGTAAAACATGTCAATAAAGCCTAGAAGTAAGTACCATCCTGAATTGAAAAATTAAAACAAGTGAGAGAATGTGAGAAAGAGTTATGAATCCACCAATAAAGTAGTAATAACCCCTGAATAAAGTATACTGCAGTCAGTACAGAATGAAATGAATGTGACAAGCAGAACCAAACTGCAAAATGTGTTCAAAATGTTGCTGCAGCTGGAATGTGTATCCCAAAATCTGGATATGTTTCTCTCAGTCTGAAATACGCAGATAGTATGATAGTCTGAAATACCAAACATCCACAGTTGTCTATAGCTATATAAAGCAAATGTAGCAGGATGATGTAGCTGAACAAAGCCAGATATGAACTTGTATGAATAAAAATGAAAATGTGTATTGATGTAGCAGTAACATTCCTATCACCAACTTGAAGTAGTTATCACATAGGAAACTGTAGGCAGAACTGTAGTGTGTATATATCTGCAGCTATTAGAAATGTACAGCATATGTATTGGTATTTGAAGGTGTTAATTATATTTTCTTCACCCCACCCTATAACCACATATAATCCATTCCACGTGAAATTGGTATGTGCAATCACAATTAACACCCCTGGACATTTGTCCTGTTGGGTCATACATATTTGCATGTACGTTGATGCATCTTTCTTTCCCTGGGTATCATTGGCTGTTGGGTGTCTGGAGATAGGAGCTTATCCTGGGACTAGTGGTCAACTGTGTAACTCAAGCAAAACTTTTTTCCTGCCTACCATCCTCCTGGGAATAAAGGAACCTCAAAACTGAGCCCATACCTTTCACTATCAATAGGCACTGACTTACTTTGAGAATTTAAGTATGCTACGTTTCCTTGCTTGACCAGACTTATTCTATTTTTGTATCTCAGGTTAAGCATCCCTCCTGTACTTCCAGCAGCCTACATATTTCCCCATCCACATTATATAATTCAATTTAATTTCTATCTTAATCTACCTTAACTATTCTTGTATGCTAGCACATCACACTCCTTCCCCCTTCCCCTTTTGTACTTAGCCCCCTGCTCTACTGTCTGTCCCTGCAACCATACATCTGGCCACAAGGTGACACCCCTATTATTTTTCTCCTGTTATTTCCCTTTTTCCCACTCTTATGCTTATCTTCTGCCTCCATAAACCTTTCTTATCTGTCCTTTAACTGAAGCTTTTTCCAGAACTGCTTTTTAACCTAACCTCTCTTACCTTACCTTTATTCCTCTTACTCTAGCTCCTCTATATTTTTATTTCACCATATTAGATGACTCACTAATACACTTTCTCTAACCTACTAACTTACCTGTTAGTTTTTCCCTTTCTCTGATTGTTTCCTGCTGAACTCCACTCTCTTGTGTCTTCCCGCTCCGTTCGCCCTGCGGGCTCACTCCCCTCCCCTCCCTGCCCCCAAATTCCACCTCTACATTTATTCCCACATAACCACACCCACCACAATCCGTAGCCAATCAGAACTTCCTCCTCTCTCCACCCACTCCATAGTCATCTCCTCCCACACCCACCCTCTCTACTTTGAACACTTACCTATTTTATACAGTCTCTTACCCTTCTCAACATGTCCTACACTCACCTTCCTCTCCTACTATTAACTCTTCTAACTATTCTTTCCTCTACCTACCTAATAACCTACTATGAGCAACCTTTAAATCCTACTGTTAGCATTCCACACAGACACACCCTAGCCACCCCCCCATCTACACTCACAACCCATCTTAGTCTTACATACTGCAACTCATATCTTGAATCTAAATATCATCGTCTCTCACACATCAAATACCTTATTCTTAGACACACAAAACACTTGTACTGCTTCAAGCCTACACAATTAACTCACCTTATTCAAGGTTTATCATTAATTGATGGGGACATCCACCCCAACCCAGGCCCAAACACCTTCATAATATCCCCTAACTCCCAACAAATGATAACTACGCCTACACCACATTCTAAACCTCCTAAATCTCTCACAATAGCTCATCTTAACATCCGTAGCATTTGCAACAAACTTCCAGCTCTTCACGCCCTTCTAGAAGTCCAACAATTTGACATTCTCTGTCTTACCAAAACCTGGCTCAAACCCACAATAAAAGATAATGAAATCATCCCCCCTGGCTATAACATCCTAAGACAAGACCGTCTTAATAAAAAAGGTGGCGGAGTAGCTATTCTCTTTAAAACTGGACTGGATGTAAACAAATCAGCCCAAACCCCTCCATATGACACTAACGCTGAACTTATTATTTCCAAACTCTCCCTTAACCCACACAAAACTATTAACATTATCTGCACCTATCTTCCCCCAGGCAACAATCCCCCCATATTAGAAGACCTACTTAACTGGTTTTCAACTAATCTCCTTCAAGAAACAATATTATTAGGTGACTTCAATATTGATTGGAATGTATGTAAACAAACTAATCCATCCACCCTTATCAACCTGCATGGATTCTACCAAACCATTAACTCCACAACTAGAATAAATAAGAACAATAACAAAGATACCATACTTGACTGGATCTTGACAAACAGTCCCCAACAAAAGTATTCAACAGGTACCCTCCCAGATGACCTTAGTGACCACTCTCTCACATACATCATTAGGCACAAAACTCATCTAAAAACACCTCCCCTAATTAAACTTATCTCGCAGCAAAAAACATTTTGACCCTCATCAGTTTCAAAATTAACTTAGCCTGGTTAACTGGTCTCCTCTAAAAACTCTCCCAATAGACAACACTGTTAACCACTTTAATAAAACCTTTCTTACTATTTTAGATCAACATGCCCCCATGCGATCTATTCGCATGAAATATAATACAGCCCAATGGCTTACAACCAACATGAAACAACTAATCCTTAGTAGGAATAAGGCCTGGACTAAGTGGCGAACCTCCAAAGACCCCGTTGATCACCTTAGCTACAAACAAAAAAGGAACATAACAAAGTTAGCTATCATAAAAGATAAAAAGAACTTTTACACCCAGCTACAGCAATCCTCCCACCACCATCCACACAAATTTTGGAAATCTATTAACACACTTCTTTCCCCCGGCAAAGTTGAAACTCCCAATCCACTCGGCTCCTGCCCTGACTCTCCCTTACAAACAGCTAATGCTTTCAATACCTTCTTTACTTCTACAATACTTAAACTGGCCAACCAACAAAGCCCTGACCCCTCTTTATTAGGTAGCCCAAGCTTCACTCCTCCACTTATGCAACTTAAACCCATATCCACCTCCTATATTCTAAATTTACTTCAAAAACTTAAAGCTTCTACCCCCTCAGCCGACAAATTGCCAGCCGAATATCTCCAGCTAGGTGCCAAAGCTATTGCCTACCCTATCTCTATACTAATAAACAGAACCATAAAAGAAAGTACTATACCTTCACTCTGGAAAATCTCACACATCATCCCCCTCTTCAAAGGGGTTGATTCATTTGAGTACTCTAACTACCGCCCTATAGCACTGCTATCTCCTATTGCAAAAATAATGGAGAAATACATCCACAAACAGTTACTAAATCACCTCCTATCTAATAATCTCCTCGCTAACTGCCAACATGGCTTTTGTCCTTACCATAGCACCACCACAGCCTTATTATCCTTTATTGACTCCATTAATATTAACCGGAATAGCAATCTTCTTTCATCAGCATTCTTTGTAGACCTGTCTAAAGCCTTTGATATGGTGAATCACCATCTCCTCCTACATCGCTTAAAATCTCTCTCTCTCGATAATCTTGTCTTAAGCTGGTTCACTTCCTATCTTCAAAACCGGAAACAAGCTGTTTTATGGAACAACAATCTTTCAGAACTTCTCCCCACCACTTTAGGAGTCCCTCAGGGCTCCATCTTAGGTCCTCTTTTATTTTCCATCTTTATTAACGACTTGCATCTTGCCACCCCCCTATCTACTTGTATTCAGTATGCTGATGACACCACCATCATTTGCTCTGCAACAAACCAAGCTGACCTTCACTACCTTACCCAAAAGACATTCACTACTATTGAGCAATGGTTCTCCAATCACTGTCTTCTCTTAAACCCTAAGAAAACTAAACTTCTCCTCTTCTTACCTACACACCTGTCTCCCTCTATTAATTTTACACTTACTTCTAACAATGGCACCCTTATCTCTCCTGACCAAACAACCAAACTATTGGGTATTACTATTGACAACCTACTAAAATTTGATTTTCACATCAACTCCATCATAAAAGCAACTAATAGAAAATTAGGTTCTTTCTACAGAATCAGAACTTTCCTAACCCCTGAAGCAAGAACTACCATAGCAAGAACACATCTTATCTCTACTCTACTATATGTTTAACCCCATATATACTAATCTCTCTAAGCATAACATAAATAAGCTTACAACAGCCTACAATAACGTTGCCAGATTTGCCACTGCCTCTCCATACAAAACACATCACTGTCTGAACCTCTCTAACGTAGGATGGCTGGAATTACCCCACCTAATTCAGTACTATCAGCTTACAATTGCCCACAAAGCCCTTTACCACCCTGAAAATATACCTATGCTCTCCACCCTTATAAAACCCTATAACAACTTAAAAGCCCTACGCTCTTCTAATAAAATACTGATTCAAACTTCTCTATCAAAGAACACAGCAGGTGACTCCATATTTTCCAACTCAGTTGGTAAAATTTGGAATCAACTTCCTACAGACCTTATAGCCCAGACGTTCATTACACTATTTAAGACCAAATTGAAACTCTTTCTTACTAATCACTGGCTTTGCTCTTGCATCAACCCTAGCTGATCTAGCTCCTCTTCTACCTCCTATTCTTCTCCTATATCCCTTACACTTTCTCCCAAATCTATTTCTTCAATTTATTTTTTCCTTTCGACTTGAGATATGACTATCTCAACTACATACTATACTTTTCTAGTAAAACTTTTGTTAACTTTTTAAACAACTTAAATACTTCTCTCACCTTTTTTTCCATACCTGTACTTAAGTAACCTCCTTGTCTCTCTATCCCCCTTTCTTTGAACTTCCTGAAATTGTTGTTTAATGCCTTGCTTATTTGTGATTTATATGCATTGTGTATTTTGTATTTACTGTTTTGTTACCATGTAGTAGATAGCGGAGCTTTTCTCCTTGGGCCTCTACTGAAAATGGACATGTATCCAGTTGGACTAGCCTGGTTAACAAATGTAAAATAAATAAAATAAAATAAATCTGCCCTGTTCATACATCCAAACCTGATGGCCTGTTGCCATCAATCAACCCTGCATGTTGTTGGACTGTGTATTGCTGTACAAATTATGCATGTGTTATGCTCGCTGTTCAATGGTGTGAATATCTGGGTGTTTGGTTAATGGGAATACTAATGCATGCTGTTACAACTAATTGTGAATGGTATTGTATGTTACTAACCCAAACTGTCATGACATAATGCGAAACATAGGACGACAAGGAAGGCGGGTTCCAGCGGACCCACCTCTCCCAGCTCAGCTGGCGAGTGCACCTGGCAGTAGTGCCCAGTCCGGATCCTCCTCCGGTGGCCCTGTGCCACCTGCAGGTGGAAGTGCTGCAGGGGATGGGTCTCATCCCCCCTCTGCAAGTGTGGCCGGAGGAGAACCACCACTCACCCTCCGTAGCGTCCGGACTGTGGTGCGTAGGGAGATCCAGGAATCTGTTCTTGGGCCCCTAAGCCAGCTTGAGGCACAGGTGGCACAACTAATGGGCATGCCTGTTGCCCGGCCTACACAGCCCCCAGCACAGCCCCGTCCTGGGCAGTGAAGGAACAGTGGCAACTGCCCATGGGTGGGGATATCAGTTCCACTGTTGCCATCTGTGGGCTCATGGGCACTGGATATCCAAACATCCGTCCCCGTCAATTGTGTAACCCCCCCACACGTGTCATACACCACCCCTGTATGCATCTTGTTTGTCTTGTCTGTTGACCTACCCAACCTACCTCCCCAGCTATACCGACTTCCTTTACCTGACATTACACTCTCACCTGAAAAAAAAAAAAGGGCACGCTGTATCCCCAAAAAAATCATGCCCCATACATAGCTGCCCATTTCGCACACATGTCTGCTGGACATGGAAACTGTCAATTACAATTGGCTGTACAACAAGTATTATTGTTGTCCTGACACCTCTCTCAGGGGTGGAAGGTTTCAAATGTCACACCAAATTACAAACATATGCACAGCTGTTGCTGCTGAAGAAATGGGCAGCTATGGGCCTTACCTACATCCCTCCTGCAAAACCCAAACTTGTTTCCCTACTGTCTTAGCCTCTTTGTGACCCCTTTTTCACCACTTTCCTGTCTCCCCATTTTCATTTCTTTCAAAGAAAATAGCGCGGGTGTGCACCAGAGTAAGCACTGTTAAGCGGTTGTAAGCAGGTGTGCACAGAGCTGAACGCCAGTGCGCATGCGTGAGCTCAGCGCAAACCAGCGCTAACCCGGTTACAACTGCTTAAAAGTGCCTTAGTCACTCTGAATGGCAGGTCCTGTAGTCAGTTCAAAAGCAAAATAAAATCCCACTGTCAGTCCTGAACCCAGGACCTTGGAAACAGTAGTCTGCATGACTTACCACTAAGCCATGATTGTTATATAAGAACATTGTGCTACAATAAATATATCATGTAATAGTAGGAATGAATGTAAAGGGAATATAGGATGTGTAGTACACAAAGCATGTCATGTATATTTACTGTCAAATCTAATGGATTTCTATAATAGTAGTGTGTGAACAGAAACAGCCATGCTAGTTGGTAGCTAGTGGGTAATAATGTCAGTTATTATACATATATAAATATATATATATATATATATATATATATATATATATATATATATATATATATATATATATATATATATATATATATATATATATATATATATAGTTGTAGGTGTCAGTGTACATACACACTTAGTACAGGAAACAGGAGAGATGAATGGAGAAATGTTAATCTACAACACAGCCTGAATTATGAGAGAGATACTAACCTTTACACTCACAGAACAGTGTCCACAGCATACCAGCATGGTCCCTGCCCTTACAATCTGAAAGGGCAACGCCTATCTCACATACCCTTTTATAGCACTGTCCTGAAATCACAGTGAGAACTGCAATCAGTACAAAACTGGCTGCATGCAATTAGCAAATGCTGGCTTACAATTGCTGCAGAGGCTGTCACATGGACATATGCAGATACCTACAAAAGCATCCTGTACTCCCACTCCACACATGCAATACTTTCATTGCACCATCTGGAGGCAGAGAGAGAGAGAGAGAGAGAGAGAGAGAGAAAGAAAGAAAAAAAGAAAATAAAAACACAAACAAAAACCACACGTAAGACAAACTAAGTTGAAGCTGTCATCAGTGTCAGTATCAAGCTGGGCTAGCAGCAGCAGGAACCTATACTAACGGTAACGCAACCAGCTGCGACAAACACAGGTAATGTAAAGTAACAATTTAATAGTTTACATACTGTGAACCCTCCATATGTATTATTGGTCTGTATCTATATGTATGTCTATGTGATATGTTGTGTGTACATTGTTTTACCCAAAGGGGATGACTATACATTACATGTCATTCAGTGTTAGGCCATGATTCTGGCACCAGTTGTCCATTTCAGTGAGGCCTGTCTGTAAGATGTGTGTGTCAGCTGGTGTAACAACTATGGCGCTTAGTTCACAGTCATCTGGGAACTTTGTCATCCACAACCCGCCCATGTTTGCTTTCACATCTGAGAAGTAAATGCCAAACAAGAGGGGTCCTAGGACAGAGCCCTGTGGGATACCACTTGTGACTGGCTATGAGTCTGACATGGCTCCCGCAATTTTGACTTTATGGATTCAGTTGTTCAACCAGTTTGCAACCCATCATGTGACATATGTATTAACATTTAAGCTGATGAGCTTGTCTATGATGCCTGAGTGGAGTATTGTGTCGAAGGCCTTAGGCAAGTCCAGGTAGGTTGTATTTACTGCTTTGCCCTCATCAATGGCTGTAGTGACTGTTTTGAAAAAGTTAACCAGGTTCAAAAGTCAGGATCAGCCCTTCACAAAGGCAAACTGGGTCGGATCAAGTGTCTGTAGGTACCCAATATTGCTGTATATGAGTCCCATAATGAATCTTTCCATAGCTTTGCAGACCAGGCTGGTTAAGCTTATGGGGCGGTAGTTCCCAGGGTCAGTAGAGGTGCCTCCTTTGTGGAGTAGGACCACTGTTGCTGTATGCCAGTGTTCAGGTACATATCCCGTAGTAAGGCCAAGGTTAAAGATCAGTTTTATATGCGGTTGTAGCTCCTCTTGGAGTTCACGTAGCACACATCCAGGGATACCATCAGGTCACATTGATGCTGTGTGTTCTGCTTTGCTGAGGGCGGCCCTCACCTGGACATCTGAGATGACAGGGAGGTTACATTCAGCTGTGATAAGAATTTCTTATTTTGGGGGAGAGGGAGGGGGATATTTGCACTGAACCTGTCTGCCAGAATGTTGCCAATATCTGTGGGTTCAGTGAATTTTATGTAGTTGTGTACTAACTCAGAGCATATCTGAGGCTTTTGGTCCATGTGTCTAACAAAACTGAAGAAGGCCTTGTGGTTATTTATAGTGTCCTTGGCCATTTCCCTCTCAGAGTTGGCCTTGGATGTTGTTATGAAAGAACTTAGCTTATTACTAGTGCTGACCACAGATGCCTTCCCTTTATGTGATTCTGCTCTGTCCTGCAGTAGCCTCCTTCTATCGTTATACAATTTGTCTTTGGCTGGGGTCTACCAGACAGGATGCTTAACCTTTGTGCATTGGGTCTGCATTAGAATTGTGTGTGCATGTTCCATGCATTCTTTGGGATGTCCGTGGGAAGCATTTGCAAAGGGGTCAGCATTGTGGGTTGTGGTCTCCACTGGCCCAGTGGGCTGCATGGATACCATCTCAGTCCTAACAAGTGAAAATCTGTCTATTCACATATATATCAAAGTAGTCTACTGTGCTGGTGGTGGTGGTGGGATATGTATATCCAGGCCGATTATTTTGTGTCCAGATCACACTAGTGGATGATGTTCCACAGACAGTACCTTATTATGAACCCCCAGAGTGAGGTGGTGCATTGGACCTGTCTCAGTGTGCTGACCGATGGGGCTTGGTACTATGTTGTATGGAATGTGGCAGGTATTATTGCACAGGTGTTGGCTGAGCACTGATATCTGGCCATGTACATGTGTATCCACCAAGAGATACACACGTGCTATGTATGGGAGTAGTAGTATATCACTACAGTTGAGTATCATGTATAGTATGTGTGCCATATTTTGCTGACATAGTTTGCTGATATCCTGTTTGTGTTCTCTTTCAGGGACATGGCGCGTCAGCGAAATCCTGCCTACTCTGCTGCAAAAGATGAAGAGATACACCAGAGCCTGGTGCGGGATTATGACATACTGTTTTCCCGCACCAGCCAGAATCAGCAGGAGAGGGCTGCACTGTGGCAAGACCTTGTCCGTAGGGTAAATGACATTGGCATGCATAATAGGACATATGAGCAGGTATGACATCACTGCAGTAATTTAATCAGAAATGTCCGTCAGCGTGCGTCAGATATCCACAGGCAACAGGTCGCCACAGGAGGTGGGGTGGCCACACATCCCCCCCTCACCAGACTGGAGGGGCTACTCCTAAGTGTTGTGGCTCCAGCCCAGGAACATCAACAGCAACACACCTGCATTATGATGGAGGCTGGATCAACACAGCAACACGACATGGAGTGTGCAGGTAATATGCCATATGTACACTTGACTGTTCTGTACACTGTTAGTTTATGCATGTGTAAGGTGTGTCCTTGGTATGTAGCTGTCAACATAGTATGTAATTGTGCAGGTGTGATATTACCAATATCAGCAGCTGACATGTGAAAGGCAACTGGTTTACTACTGAACTGTATCATACACAGTATCAATGGCACAGTTGTGCCCACTGACATTAATCCCCTCATTTCTGCAGGTCCCTCTGGTGTTACAGCAAGGCAGCCCATCCATGCTGGTGAGTGTGTTTTAACAATACCTATAATAGTCCTGATAGTGCTAGTAATAATAGTGTAACTCAGTAGTGCTCTGTGTGTATACTGCGGGGTGTCCACGTGTGCATGTGTGCATGTGTCCACGTGTGCACGTGTGCACGTGTGCATGTGTGCCTGTGTCCACGTGTGCATGTGTGCATGTGTGCATGTGTGCACGTGTGCATGTGCATGTGCGTGTGCATGTGTGTGTGCATGTGTGTGTGTGCATGTGTGTGTGTGCATGTGTGCATGTGTCCATGTGTGCATGTGTGCATGTGTGCATCACTGGTAACATTGTGTAGACATTGTAAACTGTGTTTCCTGTCTTCCCACAGGTTCCAGTGCTGCTCTGGTGTCCTGCAGCAGGGAACCTGAATCTGGTGTCACAGGTACTGATAATGATGATATCTGTGTAATGGCACAGGAAAGTGTGTCAGGGTCCGTCATTGGTCAGCCAATTGACAGTACACAGCTGTCAACCCCATCATTGTGCACAGTCATCCTGCCAGTACATCCTATGTCACCAATGTCCCTAGGTGATGGACAGGATACAGTGGGCATTGACCAGGGTAATGTGGTATCTGTGGCACATGCTTCCCCACACAGCAGCCATGGGCAGGGTCCTGAGATGGTACCACACAGACAGTTGCCCATGGGTTCTCGTGGGAGCATCCATGGGCGTACTGCCTCTGGCAGACGTGCCCAAAGAGGTCTGTCAACCTCAGCTATGTTTCGGGCTGTCATGCAGGCACAGTCACGTATGGAAAGGTACACCAGACAGGGTCTCAGGGAGCTGAGAGCATGTCGCACATCCATGACTGACAGTATGCATGACATCGCGGATGCTATCCGTAATTTTACCGATGCCATAGACAGACGTTGTGGGGACATATTACAGCAGTTCCACAACTACATGTCCATGAGCCAGGGCAATGGTGGATGGTTGCGGCGTCGACGTGGCTGTATGCCAGCAACAGCAGCAGCTGGCAGTGGGCACAGATGACAACAGGCCTGTGGACACCCCCATAGTGCCAGCAGCAGCCCCAGCAATGCTGGGTCTGTGCTGTCATCAGACCACCCCAGGAGACCACGTGCACATGGCTCTGGACAGTCCCAACAGGGACCTGTGTCCAGTCAACAAACTCCCGCTTCTGATGACAGTACCCAGTCTGGCTTAGTACCGGATATGGTCCGTAGCACCCCTGCCAGGCACAGGTACCGTGTCCGTGGCCACAGACACTGATCTGTTTGACCTGCCAGGTGCAGTCTGTGGCTGTCCACAAACACCAGTATATGGCAGCCATGAAGTGGAACTGTGTGCATGCATACACACATGCAAAATGTTAACACCTAGGGCCACCACATACACACACAAACACTGCGCCAACAGTGCCCCACCCTGTACTGCTGTCCCTCACCAACACACATACACATACATGTCAATTGGTGGTATCAGTGGCAGACTCAAGCATACCTAGTTCACACCCTGTGCATATGATGAAACTGTGCCACCTCCTGCAATCTCCAACATCAGTACAGGAACAGGTTAACATGTTGTTGATGCACAGGGTGGCTACATAGAAGTGTATTACTAGTATCATGTTGGTAACAGTACAGTGTGCTGATATGATTGTGTGTATATCCCAGCATGCCTGATGCAGTAACTGTATGACTGTCCTGAATTGTTATCTACACTCATAGTAAGTACCATAGTGTAACAGCTGCACATTATTGCATACTGGTGGTAAGGATGTCAACAGATAGTCACATACATAGGTAGCACAGGGGAGAAGGTAATGCAAGTAGTGATACGCAATGATGGACATGTACACTAATGGTGGCATGTTGCCCACAACGACTATGCAATGTGGATGTTTGCGCATGTTGATATGTGTGCAGTACCAATTTAATTTAAATTAAATTAAATATTAAATAATATCAGTTTTACCATGGACATCTGAGCTGTGCATTCCTGGGTACATGTTTATAGTGCCTGCATATTTGCACTGTTACCTACTGGAAGTGGTACCCCTTCTTTGTTGTACAATGGACTACTTCCAGCCCTGCTTACTGTAGCTTTGTTTGCATGCATGTTTGCTTGAGGTTCCCTGGAACACTGATTCCACCTGCAATGCAGATTTACAGAGCTTCTGGGGATTCCTAGTGACATCTGCATAGCGTACTATACGTATGTCAATTTTCTACTTGACAGAACGTCACTGTCTGTCCTGTTCACATGTACGTTGCCTCTGACACATCGCATATGACTTACCTGGCATTTACCCACGTGTGCAGTCATATATGCCAGCACTATGAAATCAGTACCAGTACACCCACACATACTCACCTTCAGTATGTTGTTCCCCATTGGCCCTATGTGTTGGTAATCACCATGGCAATCACACTGCTATGGTAGCATGTGCAAAGGTAACCTGTGAATCACCTCTATGGTCCAGTTGTGGTTTATGTGAGTCATGTGGCAATGTCACAGCTGCCAGATGTATGCAGTCAACCCTCTCCCCTGGCCAGAAACGTACAACACATGTGTGAGATGCAACCACATAGCCAATCTGGGGACTGAGCACTCTGAACCCAGTGCTGCCATACCCTGTCAGGTGGCATGACATACTACAGTGACTACAATACCAGTCTGACATAGACCCACACTGACAGCAATCCAAACACACTGGGGCATACTTGGAGCCTTAGAATAGCATCCTGCCTGAGCATCACACACCTCCGCAGCTGGCACACAGGCATATGTTAAGTCGGAACAGAGCACATGCCACACATGGCACACACATCCCGTGTGCCACACACTCACAGCCTGTAGGGCTACACAACACACCTGCTACAGATGTGTCAGGTACATCTCTTGGCCACTGCAGTGGGGTCCCGCTCAACAGGCTGTACATGGTGAAGGTCACAGTGATATGCCCGCGGGGCACTATGGTCCACCACATAACACATGCATACAGGTCAGTCAGAGGCATGGACACATATGACTCAGTCATTGTCCATGCCACTATGGATGACCTGAGATGTACCTCCCTGGACTACATGATAGGGAACATAGAAGGGCTCTCTCAGCATGTGGCATGGGCCGGTATGAGCCTGACCTTGGTTGCCATCATACCCTCACCAGGTATGCTACCACAATATGTAGGAAGGGTGTTCTATGTCTACATTCTGCTCAATCTCCAATGTCATTCATAGGGTATCCAATGGCTGTCAGCATGTGCTTACATGCTAGGGAAGCCACAATGATTTGCGAGGGGCAGCTTGCACGTGTCACCCATGGGCCATTATATATTGGCGAAGCCCCTTGATACACACATAGTGCCTTTTGCTGCAGACCACAGATTACATAGCGACCTCCATGGGTATCACACGGGATAGGACACTAACAGTAATGTTACACAACACCAGCAGTGTACACCGCAAGATGCATGCACTGGACACTGTCCTCAGCATGGTAAACTGCAATATCTGTGCAGTAACAGATTCCTGATTCACGGCTCACAGGTGCAACCCATCACTGCCAGGTTATACCTCATACCATGCCTGTCGTCCCCTACACATGTACCACAATGAACAGGGGGATGGTATCTCAAGGCACCACAGATACACACACCTCCAGGTTGTTGGCACAGCACAAAGCATCAGGGCCTATCCATGAGCAGCTAACAGTGTGTTGGACTGCCTTCTGGTTCATAGCCTGGCACACACAACCCTTCCATACACAGGAAACCCACCTGTCCTCCCTAACAACACTGGGAATATGACAGTCTCTAGATATGTCTTTATATGGCTGGACTGCATCCAGCCGAACATTGTGTGTGAGCATTACTGTAGCTACAACACACTAGCTGAAAGATTCCCAGCATGTAGTCACTGAATTGCAGTGGAACAACATGTTACCACTACCACAACAGATGGGAACATGCAGCACCTGTTCATCGACTACATGTAGACTATATGGCCCAGACCAGATGTGTATCCCCCGCTGTTAAGATGATACCATATACAACTCACACTGTATATACACATACCACATGCAACCCCTGCACAGTAAGACACAGTCATAATGTTATGCATTGCAAATACCATTTATCCACTTGAGGCACGTGTCAGACATGGTAACTACTGAAGGTCACAGGTATATATGTGTATGTGTCACACAAATACATCATGTGTGCATTGCCATTGCTGGTTTAAGCAATGTCATGCATTGTTATGAACAACCCACACATGGTCATTTTGTGTGACACAACCACACGTGGCAGTTGTGGGTTTCCAAAACATACCTATCTGTGCTCTGACAGTGGTAATAGACCCAGTAGCAGAGCGCACTATTGGCATTACTGGGCAATTAGCCCTGTTTGGCTGTACTGATAGTGTGGTGACATCCCCTTTGTTTACTGGGGGAATATGCAGCATCTGGTGTATTGTAGTAGTTGCCAAAAGGAACTGTTCTCACACTTGCAATTACACCCCCCCCCCCGCATCTGGTGTATTGTAGTAGTTGCCAAAAGGAACTGTTCTCACACTTGCAATTACACCCCCCCAGCATCTGGTGTATTGTAGTAGTTGCCAAAAGGAACTGTTCTCACACTTGCAATTACACCCCCCCCCAGCATCTGGTGTATTTTAGTAGTTGCCAAAAGGAACTGTTTTCACACTTGCAATTACACCCCCCACAGCATCTGGTGTATTGTAGTAGTTGCCAAAAGGAACTGTTCTCACACTTGCAATTACACCCCCCCAGCATCTGGTGTATTGTAGTAGTTGTCAAAAGGAACTGTTCTCACACTTGCAATTTCACCCCCCACAGCATCTGGTGTATTGTAGTAGTTGCCAAAAGGACCTGTTCTCACATTTGCAATTACACACGTATTGTAGTAGTTGCCAAAAGGACCTGTTCTCTGACATTTGCAATTACACCCCCCCCCCCCAGCATCTGGTGTATTGTAGTAGTTGCCAAAAGGAACTGTTCTTACACTTGCAATTACACCCCCCCACACACACTTGCAGGATTCATACCCCTACCTGACTATGTTATGACACGTGAGAGAGACGCATTAGCAAAGCGCACTATTCGGATTACTGGGAGGCTCCTCTTCTCCGGCTGTACTTATAGGGTGCTGACATCATCAGTGTTTGGAAAGGGTAATGTGCATCATGTAGTGTGTTCTCCTGATTGCCGAAAAGCACATGTCTTTTATACAGAACTGCACACACACAAACTCCCCTCATACAAACACACACACTTGCCATTTGCAGGATTCAAACCCCTACCTAACTATCTTATGCCATTTGAGACAGACGCATTAAAGAGCGCGCTATTCGGATTACCGGGAGGTTTCCTTTCTCCAGCTGTACTTATAGGGTGCTGACATCATCAGTGTTTGGAAAGGGTAATGTTCATCATATAGTGTGTTCTCCTAGTTGCCAAAAGGAAGGGACATTCCTTTCATACAGGCTTGCACACACACTAACCCCCCTCCACACACACTCTGAGCATTTACAGGATTCAAACCACTACCTAACTATGTTATGACATTTGAGACGGATGCATTAGCGGAGCATGTTATTCACATTACTGGGAGGTTTCTCTTCTCCTGCTGTACTTATAGGGTGCTGACATCATCAGTGTTTAGACAGGGGAATGTGCACCCTGTAGTGTGTTCTCCTAGTTGCCAAAAGGGACATTCCTTTCATACAGACTTGCACACACACTAAGCCCCCTCCACACACACTGGGCATTTGCAGAATTCAAACCCCTACCTAACTATGTTATGACACTTGAGACGGACACGTTAGCAGAGCGCACTATTTGCATTATTGATAGGTTTCCCTTCTCCTGCTGTACTTATAGGGTGCTGACATCATTAGTGTTTAGAAAGGGGAATGTGCATCCTGTAGTGTGTTCTCCTAGTTGCCAAAAGGGACATTTATTTCATACAGACTTGCACACACACTAACCCCCTCTCCACACACACTGGGCATTTGCAGGATTCAAACCCCTACCTTACTATGTTATGATAGATGAGACATACGCATTAGCAAAGCACGCTATTTGCATTACTAGGAGGTTTCCCTTCTCCTGCTGTACTTATAGGGTGCTGACATCATCAGTGTTTAGAAAGGGGAATGTGCATCCTATAGTGTGTTTTCCCAGTTGCCAAAAGGGACATTTCCCTCACACAGACTTGCACACACAACAACCTCGCTCACCCACACACACACACACTGAGCATTTGCATGGTTCAAACCCCTACCTAACTATAATATGACACTTGAAGGAGACACATTAGCAGAGCTCGCTATCCAAATTACTGGGCATCTTATCTGCACCTGCAGTATTTATAGGGTGCTGACATCTTTATTTCTACAGAGGTATGTACATCTAGTACTACCTGTCAGGTGAGGGATAGCATATATATGCATTTGCAGCCACCTACTTCAGGGTCAGATATGCACATCGCACTGGCAGGTTATGTTCTATACCATGCTTCATGACCACAGGACCTGTAACACACAACACAACCAGTCCAGAACACCCCTCCTATATCCAGGACACACACTTTGCTTCCCTGGGAACAGTGCCGGGATATGCAGGTGTTCACATACATCATTCCAGTTGTTAATGTCAGGTACAGGCATATTGTGTGTGGGAACTACTCAGGCCTCTACAACATTGCCCTACAGCCACTACAATTTGTGTGTCCATGAGCTATGGCAGAACCACTCACCACAGCCACATGGGGGAATACATATTGCACCTGACCATCTGCAACATGGGTACTCACTGTTCCAGACCAGAGGTAGACCACCATTGTTGATATCTGACCATACCCACCTTTCCCTGGACATCCATATCCCATCCCCACCCCCAGGCAAGGTTGTCACTGCAAACAAACTGTATTTATCACAAGCAGACTCTACACTTGTGAAGACTGTGGTGGAAGACTTCAAAGGACCCATGCTGGGGGACTATACTGGCCACTCTGCATAATCCTTGACAATTGCATTCTACGAGCATGTGCAAGGTTTGCATTGATCATGCTATCCCACATATACCCATGACTGCTCCACAACAAGACACCTGTCAGGTGTACACCAGCCATATATGAGCTGTCCAACAGACAGAGTGAGCTAATACATTGCAGAGCTGTAGCCCACAGAGGGAGGACATCTCTGAACATTACCGGCATGACACTTCAATCCCACATAATCATCACGACACAGTGTTGACAGTGAAATTGTCCAGACAATGCAGATAGGGCTCCCCTCGGTCTGTTATTGACATCCACTTACTGTTAGAGGTCCTCAGCAACCCTCTTCCAGCACACACCAACAACATGGATATTCAAACCCTGGGATCTCCACTGTGTCCCTGCTTGACAGAGGCACAGCACACTAGCCTCACATGATGCCTTATGTGACCTACTTTACAGTGACACAGTAGCCTACTGTACTGGGGATGCAGACACCAAGCACACTCTGGCTAAGCTTTCATTCCCTAGGGCAAACAGCCTAGTATTGACCTCTACACCCATATGTTTAATTGTCAGATGCACAATATTTGTTGCTGATAGACTGTTTGCAGGTCTTTATTGCCATAGCATTCCCTGTTTCTATGAAAAACTTGTGTATCTGTGGAAAATGTCTGAATATGAGGGGGATCCACTATATCACTTATGTCTCTGTAGTCATTTAACTGTGTGCACTGGGCAGATTGCTGTGATGTGGTTGGTTCCTGGAATGACACGTACAAATACCAGATATGTGTGGCCAACTGCTAAACGGAGATATGGCCTAAGTGTGTGAGCATGCCCAGTTCAGCCTTTCCATGGCATGTTGTCTGACATATGTCTCATTTATCAAAGTGGGCGAGCATGCCCAGTGTGAGCTTTCCATATGTTGAACTCTGCAGTCCACCACATATGTGGATGAGTGTGAACTTCAACAATATCTCACTTTTATGGTTGTGTGTTGGGTGTCATGTTGTGTACTTACTGGCCAACTGCTTCGTGTCTGAACACAACAGGGATTATACTGTGCTTGCAGGGTTTGCATGGGATACTTTGCATACAGTTGTCAACATCCTTTCATACTGACCTAACACTGTAGTACCATATAGTGTACTGGTTCAGTACTTTCACTGTGGTGGACAGTATCCTGGGCTTTCGTCCTATCACTGCTTTAAATTTTCATAGTGAGCCCAACAGACTGTTTAGGGGCCAGTTGTGCACATATGACCATGTTGCATTATGTTCAGATATGGACTACTTAAACCAGGCTTGTCCAACATTGGTAGTGTATTCCACAACATAGGTGGACATTGGCAAACACTAGCAATGTGCCCTAGGCCATTTCTAATGCTAGTCAGAGAGTGTGTTTGTCCTTCGACACACATTGTAACTGGAGTTTGTGCCTCCGTCTACCTGTGACATAACAGTGATACCCAGGGTAAACCTACCATCTCCCATCCACTCATCAAGATTCCTCTTGAGGAGAGTCGATGGGTGACTCTCTGGCTAACCTGTATTGGGAGTTTACACAAGAGTGGGACTGGCTTCTGTGTTATGGATTATTCAGTACAGCTTGTCCTATGTATGTCAGTGCTGGGGTTCAGGTCTCTCATGTGCATAGCTCACTGCCATTCAGATTGTACAAGGTGCAGCATGTTCACTGATTCCAGCTTGGACATGGCTTTATACATCAGGCACAGCTTGCCTCTGGGTAGGCAGTATGGCAGTGTGTGGAGCTGCAGTTTGTTTAATCAGGCAACACATGGCATCTGTTCAAGCTCTTTGCTACTCCTGGTGAGGTACTGTTGGGGACTTTACAGTTGATGGAGGTGTCTGCTGAGATACATCCCACAGGGACTATTGTAGTCAATTGTAATGCTGATGAAGGATGACTGCAGAGCCACAATGACCTCCCCGATCTAGATCTGACAACCTTCATGATTAGGTGGGTATATGGTATGTTTCTATGAACACTACAGCCACATGTTTGTCCAATGCATGATATCTATCACCTTGTGTCCCCAGGTCTCTCATTACGTGTTAGGTACGTAATGGGTTAATACCTATGTGGTAATTGGTGGGCACTTACTGTATATCCACGGGGGTTGACTATACACTTTTCTGCAATTAGCTTGCTGACATGGCTATGGCACCACTTGTCTGTTTCTATGTGGCCCTTTTGTGGGATGCTTGTGTCAGCTGGGGGTCAGATATGGTGGGCAGTTTGTAGTCCTCTGCATACATGTTCAGTCACAGTCCTTCCATGTTGGCCTGTACCTATGGGACATATATACCAAACGAGGGAGGTCCCAGGACCAAGCCTTGTGGGATGCCACTTATATCTGGTTTGTAGTCTGACATGGCTGCAGCATGTCTGACCATGTCAGTTCTGCCCTTTGTCTGGTTTGCAACCCCTCTACTGACACAGGGGTTTATATTTAAGCTGGTGAACATATCTATACTGAACACGTAGGGTATTGTATGGAAGCATTTGCAAGGTCCAGCTACGCTGTGTGGACCACATTGCCCTCATCAATGACCTTAATGACTGTTTCAAATGGGTCAAACATGTTTTGGGGCAGGATCTGCACTTAAGACAGCCACACTGGGTAGGGTCCGGTGTCAGTAGGTCCCCGATATCTTTATGTATGCGGTACATGCTGATCCTTTCCATAGCTGTGCAGACCAAGCTTGTCAGGATTCTGGGGTGGTAGTTTGCAGTATCCATTCAGGCAACACCTTTGTTGAGAAGGACCACCGTTGTTGTACACTGCTCTTTGGGTACATATCCTGTGGTAAGGCTGACATTGAGCAGTAGTGTGATTTGGCATTCCATTCTTCTTGGAGTCCATGTTGGACTCAGCCCAGGACACCATCTCATACCATTGCTGCTGCGTGTTTTGCTTTGTAGATGCTGGCTGTTACCTCAGCATCTGCAATGTCTGGGGGCCAGCAGTCTGCTGGGATAGATATTTTGCATTCTGGGGCGGGGGGGGGGGGTTGCACTGCACCTGTTAGGTTGTATGTTGGCAATATGTGTTTGTGTTTGGTATGTTGTTTGTAATATTTGTGTGATTCAGAGCATATCTGTGAATTCCCAACACGGTTCCTACCATCAGTTGAGTAAGCCTTGGGATTATCCTTAGTGTCCTGTACAATTTGTATCTTCATAGGTTCATAGGTTCATACTAGGCTATCCACCCTAGGGCATTTGTAAGCCTAGCCAGAGTGTATGTGTCTTTCAATATTATGGCCATTTATGATTTACTTTACTGTGCCTCTGTCTGGACGTGACACAGTGAAGACCCCCAGTGTACATCTATGATCATCCATCCACTTGGCAATATTCCTGTTGAGGAGTGTCAGTGAGGGGCTCTGCCTAACATGGAGTGGGATCCTGTTCCAGGGTGTGGGGAGCCTCTGGGTTATGTATCTGTCCCCCCAGCACATCCTATTTCATTATGTGTTGAGGTTGACATCTGTCACTCTCACAGCTCCAATGGCTTTGATTTTTCTGAGGTGGAGCATGTCCATTACTCCTGTGTTGGACATGGCCTTGTACAACAGACATACAATGCCTCTGTGTAGGCAGTATGTGACTGCATTCAGCTAGGGTGTCTACAGCCAGGCAGCATATGACATATATTTGAGACCCTTTATCCTCTTGGTGAGGTATCTTTGAGGTCTTTCTAACCACTGCAGGTGTCAGGTAAGGTACATCCCAAATGAGGCATTGTACTAGATTATGGGTCTGATAAGAGAACAGTACAGGGGCACAATGACCTCTGTTGACGTAGATGTGAATCCTTTCATGATACGGTGTCCAATATAGACAGTCTTCCTAGCCACATTGGCAATGTGAGTCTCACATAACAGGTTACTGTCCACTTGTGTCCCTAGGTCCCTGATTACTCCTTGCATACATAATGGTTTACCACCTATGTGGTAATTTGTGAGTACCTTGTTTGGTATTTGGTGGGACATTCATACTGTCCAGTGTCTTCAGGACATCTGGGTGGGGTTCCTGTGTGTGAGAGTGTGGTCTGTAGCATGCTACAGACTGTACAGCAGTTTTGACTACAGTTAGGTGCACATGGGTGGTCTCTGATGCTTCGTGCATTGTCAGTTACCTGGACGTATGGGTGTCTGTGCTGCATATGGATACTCCCACTCCTTTTATGTTTTGGTCCAGGTTTTAGGGTCATAACGCATGATATGAGATATAACCTGGTAGTGCTGGTGTGCTGTCAGTAGGCTTGCAGCAGGTTTTTGTCACTGCACAGACATTGATGTTCTCCATACTGGGGAGGGCCTCAGGAGCATGCATATTGCGGTTTACACATCTGGCATTGGTCAGCATTACCCTTATGTTTCTTACCACTTATGTTTTCTAGGGTGGTGGGTTAGTCTTTTCAGCCTTGCCTAATGCGGCTCTATGGAGGTGGCAAAAGCCTTATCCAATATCCAGACGCCCAGGGGTAACAGGTGCAAGCCATCCCTGGAACAGCAGCATGGCTTGTCATGCATGACATCTCAAGCAGACAGACATTACATCCTCTTGGACTGATAGCTGTAATTGTGCCACCTGTTAAAGCTGATCATTCTGTGTTTGTACTGTGGCATCATTCTTGGTGAGGGTAGGATGCTGCAAACGTCTAGTGTCATACCGGCCTGGAGTACATACTCAGAGAGCTCATCCATGTCTCTTTTCATGTAGTCCAGGGAGGTACATCTCAGGTCATTCACACCAGCATGGACAATGACTGCATCATATTTCTACTTGCTTTGGGGTGACCTGCGTACTTGTGTTATGTGGCGTGTTGTAGCAGCCTACAGGCAGCTTACTGTACCCTTTCCCTTGTTCAGTCTGGTGAGTGGGACAGCAGTGTGTCTGCCTATAGAGTCACCTATTACAACTGTATCAGGCATGTTGTTTCTCCTTCTGGCCTGTGACTGTTTGGCACACCAGCTTTGTGTACTATGTGTTGCATGTGCTATGTTTGGAGGTTGTGGTTGCTTGGGGTCTGCTTTGGAGGCCTCTGTTGGTATGGTGTGTTTGTAATTAGGGCCTCCGGGAATGTTTTTCTGTGTTTATGTGTTTGGTTTACAGTTGTGATAGGTCTATGTGGGACTGGGTTTGTGGTGTGTGTGGTTACCTTCTCCTCCTGATTAGTTTTGACAGTACTGAGTTGAGGGAGCTCAGCCTCCGGTTTGGATAAATGGTTGCATCTCTCACATATATTTGTATTTATTGGGGGGAGTTGAGGGTTGTCTGTGTACTTGGGGCAGGTGTAACATTGCCTCAGGATTCACAGATTCTAGTTGTTGTAGCTGGCCTTAGTGGATTGTATGTGTGGACATATTTTATTGCCATACTACTGATCAGTGATTACTTCCCTTTTTATGTTTGCTCTATCATGTAGTAGCTTCCTCATTCTCTTGCATGGTTTGGTAACGGCTGGAGTCCAGCATGCCAGATGCCTGCATGTATGGCATTGTGTCTTGTTGTTATTTGTGATTGCATAATCCAAGCATTCCTGGCTGTGTTCATGGAATGCCTGTATAACAGGTTCTGCGGTGTGTCCCATATTTTGCACCTGCAGAGGGCCTTTAATGGATTCCACATCAGTTTGGAGGGGTGCAACTTATGCTTTACACATGTTTTTCACTGTGGTTTTCTGGCCAGGGACTGTGGTCAGGATGTGTATATCCGGTGTGATTACTCTATGGTCTGGTCTTACCAGTAAGGGATACACTTCTCATCTTGCCATCCAGTAACCATGTTGCTGATTATCACATCCAGTATGCTTACCCCTCTTGTGGGAGTGGTACGTTGCTCCTGGGCATTTTGGTTTATGGATTCTAGGAACTTTTCTCCTACAGTGTTGGTGCTAGTATAATGCTCCCAGTGTATGTCTGGGTATTTTCAGTCAACCAATATAATGTGGTTTGGGGGGCTTGATATATTCATGTATTCCAACATAGGCCAGGTGCAGTTCCTGGTGTTAGGATGGTAGTCTGTAGCAGGCTATATACTGGGAAGCGGTTTTAGCCACTGTTACTTGACCATGGCTAGTCCATGCTGCTTCTTGTTGTGGTACCAACATGGGGGTGTGGTTATCCTTGACAATTATTGCTAGTCACCCTCCTTTTGTAGCTTGTTCCATGTTTTGAGGCTGTACAGCACAGTATGAGGTGTAACCTGGTAGTGTTAGGGTGCTGTTGTGAGCCTTGTCCCAGTTTTCCGTTACAGGACAGATATCAACATTCTCCATACTGGGTGCGTTTACACTGCATGCATCTTGCTGTTTAGAATTCTGGCATTGGGTAGCATTACATCTAGGTTCTTATCCCTTGTGGTACCTATGGAGGTGGGTTTGTGTTTTGAGCCTTACCTATTCAGGGCACGCTGTGGGTACTGACAGCCTTTGCCAGTATCCGAGACCTGGACTGATAGGTGCACACCACCCCTAGCAGGTGGTGCATCATGTCATGCTTAGCATGTCATCCCAGGCTGGCACACATTGGCTCCCCTTTGACTAACTGCATTACTTCAGCCAATTATTGCAATTGATCATCCCATCGTCATATTGTGGCTTCATGCTTGGTGAGGGTGGAAGTTAGTCAGGGTCCTCAAGTGTGCATATAGTACATGGTGTTACATTACTTAACACATGGCATTCATGCCTCAGGTGGTGCTGCAGGGCTGCCTCTGTCGGATGCACATATTACACTCCCTGTACATGTTTAAGAGCAGGTTATGTCATTTTAGGCATCCATGTTATTATATGAGTGAGTCAGAGAGGGGTATCATTCCCAGGGTTCCTACTGAGCCAGTGTATGTGCTATGCATTGCCTCTTTGCTAAGGCCAGGGCATACTGGGCATGCCTCCTTCTGCCTATTGGGGCAGGCTCAGGTTGTTCCTCCTCTGAGTCACGCTCTGCCTGTGATGGCCTTGGCAATGGTGGGGGGCTGTTTGGCCCGGTCCTATGCTGGTCCTGCTGTAGCTGTTTTCGCAAGATCATATTATGTAGCATAGCATATACCATGACAATTTGGGTACATGTAGTTGGTGAGTACTGCAAGGCTCCACCAGATGTGTCCAGACACCGGAACTGTGACTTGAGCAGCCCAAACACACGCTCTATTACATTACGTGTTTGTGCGTGTGCCTCATTATGGCGTTCCTGTTCAGGTGGGTGTGCGTTTCTGATGGGTGTCATCAGCCACAGCTCCAGTGCATAACCTGCAACCCCCACTAGGTGTCCGTGTGGGATGTCCCCACTGGCAAATGTCTGGTACAGCTGCATCAAATGCCAGATATGGGAATCATGGTAGCTCCCAGGGCAGCCAGCACACACATTCATTATTATGCCCTGGGCATCACACACGACCTGGCAGTTGATGGAGGGGAAGCCCTTGCGGTTAATGTAGGCCCTACCCCGCTCACCGGCTGGTGCTTTGATGCGTATGTGCGTGCAGTCTATTGCACCCACTACCTCAGGGTATTCCGCTATTTGCTGGAAGAGACGCATATTGCTGGCCAAGACTTCACGGGCATTGGGGAAATATACATCATCACCGACATGTGCTGACATGGCATCCAGGAACTGGTGCAGTACCCTGGAGGCTGATGCCTGTGATATCCCCATCATATCACCAGTTGGTCTTTGGAAGGTACCTGTTGCTAGTATTCTTAGGCCAACACATACCTTGGTTTCCACTGGGATGGGTTCCCCCTCTGTTGGTTCTGTGTGTGAGGCGTGGCCTGCACAGCTCGTCAGTTTGCTGCAGGAGGTCTCTGTCCACTCTATAGCGCTCTACCATCTCCAGCTCATGTAACCCATGGTAGGTGGCCCTGGGCCTGTACACTCTTCTCCGTCTCCTCACTGTGGGTTGTCTGGCACCATCTGCATTGTCACCACTCTCAGCAAGTCGCCTATGTCTCCTTATGACAGCAATGGCAGCCCCTAGCATTTCTACTCTGAGTTCAGCTTTTTCAGTTTTCACTTCTAATAGCTTACTCCTGTCTTGCAGTGTCTCTTGAGAGATACATCCTGCACTGCTGTTTGCAGAGTTTTAAGTGCTTGGCTGAGCTACTATTCTGCCTGTGTAATTGCCTGCTTCTAATTGTTTTCACCTGCTAGCTCCAGCAGTATTCCCTGCTAGCTTCCTACTAATTCTGTTGCTTCATTTTTCCTTTCTGTTTCCTCAGGGGGGAGGAACGTGCATACCAGCAAAAACACGCTCACAGTGGCTTATATGCGCGCACACATGCTTACCCGGTTCAGAATATGCTTATTTGGGTTAACACGTCCGCACACCAGCGCAAACAGTGTTACAACTCTGCCAACAGGCTCCCACATGCTCAGTCTGCCCTACACGCGCGCACATCAGCGCAAACAGTGTTACAACTCTGCCAACAGGCTCCCACATGCTCAGTCTGCCCTACACGTGCGCACACCAGCGCAAACAGTGTTACAACTCTGCCAACAGGCTCCCACATGCTCAGTCTGCCCTACACATGTGCACACTAGTGCAAACAGTCTTACAAGTCTACCAACACGCTCCCACATGCTCAGTCTACCTTACATGCATGCACACTGTCTTACCCACGCCTCATGGCGCGCACACGTGTGTATGCACGCCCAGCAAGAAACGTTGGTGTAAGTAACAGTGTACACCTTCCATTTCTTGACTTTCCCATGCTTATCCTGTGGCACTCCTCTTTCCATGATCTGTGTCTGACATCTGTCATGTAACACTGACCTCCAATGAACTGCATTTCTTTCTACCATTCCCCCCTGTGATGTCACCTATCTCCCACTCTATTCCTCCCCCTTATGTATCTCTTACACTACTCAAAATGTGCTCATTTGCTATGTGACAGTGGGATTCAGTGTCCTAACCCTCATTTATATCAGATTGCCTACTAATGCTTAGTTACATGTCTTAGACTCAGCTTCCCCCCTTAGCAACCACTAAACGGTGGCCATGTTGTTTTTAGTCTGCTGGTCCCTGCATTGTAAATCCATGTATTGCATAAAACCCACATTTGTGGGTTTATAACCTTCATTTTTATGTTTTATACAGCGCAGCCCATTTGCGCAGGCTGCGCTGCGTTTAAACATCAGCGATCGCCGAAAAAAATATATATTTTTTTCATATTTGCATCGGGGTGCCTTGCCAATGGCCACATATTTGGCCATTGGCATGCTGCCTGACACATATGCACCATTTATTTGGAGCTGACATGGCTCCATTGTGATTTTTGCAGAAACGTACTCAGTTGTCAACTGAGTACATTTCTGCAGCTAAAACGGCTCTTACACGGGGTGCTTTCTGTTTCGTGGATCGCTACTCTACCTCATTTGCATGCCTTTAGGCTGCAAGTGAGGTATTTAGCATATCCACGCCCAGTCTGTGTAAGAGACGTTTTAGCTGGTCTCTTACATGGAGTTTCGGGCTGTTCCTGGATCGCGAGGCTTGCATGGAGTCTTACACGTCTCTTACACTCCGTGCAAGCCTTCGTGAATCCTGCCCATTGTCAACATCACACCTCAGATAAATAGCGTAACCTTGAGTCTGAACAAACGCAGGGCTTTCAAGCTTAGATTTCAGATGCAAAAGTCTTTTCTCTCACCACAAAGAAAACTCAGTATCACAAAGAAAGAAAGCAAATATGTTCATCTAATTTTTCTTACTTTCTATCAGTACTGGATTTTGCATTTTTTCTACACTAATTTCTGTAAAAGTGCTTGTTTCTTCTGGTTTGTTACAATATTTTTTGCATTGCATTCATTGTTTTGTTGAGACAAATTAGTGAATTTGAGAAAGAAGATTAACATCAAAGACTTTATGCAGAAGTGTGTTCACAGAGTGCTGTGATTCTGCCTCTGTAATATAATGAAAAATGTATTTTTTCATAACCTTTTTTGAATAAAATAATCCCCGGGATTCGGTAAGTATCCATGCAGAAATACCTTATTCCTGCACGGAAACAACTATTTAAGAGCAGCATGGCAGCACGCCATGCATAGTTATGAAGGTGTGCGGCCTCTGCCCCTAAATGGACACGGAGTATGGACAAGTGCAGGGGGTGTGTCTGAGAGCAGAGCTCTCACAATATACACGCCCCTGCAGTCAAGCATTGCCATTCAGCAATTACAATGAGCGCGAACACTCATAAGGGGTTGCATACCTCTCAACTGTACAGATCATTGCAGAATGTCCAGATTTTTCACCCATATGTTTGTCCTGTATCTCCTGTACCTCTCTGCAGTGGTGGTGCTGCAGTAGCATTGTCACCTCACAGTAAGACGTTGTCCTGTTCGATTCTCAGCTAGAGCGTCTTCTGTGTGGAGACATGTGTTAATGGGCGTGCCTTCATTGAAGGTTGTGCGTCAGGGCTGGCAACTCGGCACGTAAAAGTCTGCTGCCAATCATTAGCAGACCGGAGTTCTGCTGTGGCAACCCCTAACCGGGAAAAGATGAAAGACGCAACATGTTTGTCCTTTACCTCATTTAACTGGTAAATCACTGGGATGATCTCAGGATTGAAGTTGGTAAATAATGGCATACATTTGAGTTTCAGACTTCAAATCCATCAGAAAACTTATATTAAAACAAATCCTGTTACTCTAGCAACTTTTTCAGGTATATAAGAGTAATATTTAAAACATGTCCCTAGTTGTATCTCATTTTGTCAAGCTTTGTCCAGATATTTTGCATGAAGAGGTTGAGAGGTATGGGGGTTGCCACCACTTCCAATGCCCAAAGTGGGACTGTTAGTGTAGAAACATGACATGTTGGAGGAGAAAACACACCTACATCTATTGCAAAGGTCAAAGCCCCACTTCCCATGAAAACCCTATGCTCATAGTAACTGAAACACCCTAGGATGTCTGCCAAATGTGCAGATGCATGCAGAAATCCACAGCAATAAGTGAAACCTGTCCCTTCCTGGAGAAAATAAAACTATAAATATTTTTTTTATCAAACAGCTTAAATTTAACCATAGCTGCGCGGGTTTGCCCATTGCTTAGCTACAGATACTATAGCTTAAATAGCACAAAAAGATAAATAGCAAGATACGTGCAATTGAAACAGTACTGTAATAGTGTAGAGTGTTCCCTTTAAAAGCAGTTATTCCTGGTTTGATCCTTACTGTAGTAAATTCCTTTTTCCATGTGAAAGCAATTTATGAACATTTTTTTTCTGTATAACCTATTAAATAACATATATTTGTGAACTGGAGTACTGCATTAAGTGCAGATGTGAGGTGTCATTGTAGTAACGTGGTAAAATCCACAAATAAACACAAGTGCCCCATACAGTATACGTACACATGATTCAGGGATACTAAACAAAGTTATAATGTGCAATGAATTATAAATCCATGCCATACAGAAGGGCTGTCCAACCTTAGGTAATCCCAGGGCCGCATTTAAAAAAAAAGATATATCGGAGGGCCGCATGCACAATAATAAATACAGTACATATATTGAAATTACCTGGGGAGTCCTACCATTAGGTTTAGCAAACACTTTGACAATTTCATAAGAAGGAGAAGTCATAGTGCATATAAAACTTTTTATTGAAACAGTAGACAAGATGCAGTAATTTTTAAAGAACAAATATCTTTCCATTAAGGGCCAGTTTTCTAGCTGTAGTAAATAAAACCTGTTGGCATTTAACCCTCATAACTCAGTTAGCAGTGTCACTGTCTGCTTCTGCATGCTGACTCTTTTTGGCAGCCTCTGTGCAGCCTTAAGTCAATTCTTCACAGGTTTGAACCACTGGAAATTGGTAGATAGCAATGCACAAAAAAATTAGTCCCTTTGGCTAACAGGTTGACAGCTATGGTGAGAACTGAATTCATTAAATGATAGCCATTTAAGTTTCAGTCTTCCTCTCTTTCACAAAGCAGCTGATTTGGCGTAGTGGTATGTTGCTCTGACTGTTTTGCACAGGGACCTTGGAAGTAAAATGTATGGTGGTAACACAGCATTTTTCTTTCACAAAGCAGCTGATATGGCATAGTGGTATGTTGCTCTGACTCTTTTGCACAGGGACCTTGGCAGTAAAATGTATGGTGATAACACAGCATTTTATTCTAGCAACTTTCCAAGATTATACAAGCAATGTTTAATGTGTCCCTGTTTTTTGGGCTTTTGACCCCCCCCCCCCAATAAATGTGGCTTTTTCCAGATTTCTTGTGCTGCAAAGTTGAGATGCAGTTGAGTATTGAGTAGATTTTACAAGGAGCTGAGAGCTGCAGGGGAAGAGAGGTTTAGTGCTACTTATGCTAAGTTAGCTTGCATTGTTAATAGCACAACAGGTTGTGTACTTGCTTCTGATGCAGAAGGTTGTTGGTCCCACTCCCACAAGGGGTGGATGCTGCTATACTGAAAAAGTTAAGATACTAGCTATGAGCCTGTTATCAGTTTGCCATTCATTTCCTATTGCAATATTACTAGCTTATCATACTTCTTCAGAGATTGTGCATATTTACTGATAATGGTGGACTGTAGAATTGTGCATATTTACCTACAATGGTGGACTGTAGAAGTTTAAGTAGACTTTTATGATGGAATTGTTCTGAACTGGGCAGTTTTGTCATTATGGGTGCATGCATTTTGTTTCATTGTTTACTGGAAAGATGTTTTGAATTGCGCAGTTTTGTCATTATTGGTGCATGAGTTTTGTTTCATAGTTTACTAGAAAAATGTTCAAAACAACAGGAAGGTGTATCAAAGAGCACATGTATGTTTCATATGCAAGGGGCCTATGATTTGAAAACAGCCCAGAATTAATCTTTATCTGCCACTGGTAAAATGTATTTTCTTTGAATGTGGGTTTCAATGCTGTTTCAATGAATGTGAGTTTCAAGGGCAGAGAAGTTTTAATGCTAAGTTTGTTTAGCAGATGTCTTAGTGTTTGTGCTGTAAAATGCAAAATACAACTTTCAAATGAAGTCCAAATCATCATAGAAGTAAATCAGTATGCACATTAGTGTTTATGGTAAATGGAGTGAAATAGCCAAGTAATGGATCATTGGAATGGCTGCAGGGGGAGGCTCCATTCAACCATGATTTTGTGAGGGGGGAAGGGCGACAAACTTAAAGACAGCCCCAGCTGAACTATACCTCCCAACTCTCCAGATTTTCAAAGAATTAATAGATTTTTGCTTCTTATTTTTGGTTTGTTCCTCATAAAATTTGTGGTTTTCTGGCAAATCATTTAGGAATTAAGTCACTAAATAATGACACACTGAGTTTCAGACTTCATAACCTTCAGAAAAATGCATGCTACAGTAAGACCTGTTGTTCTATCAGCTGTCTCAGTTTATACAAGAGCAATTTTTAGTACTGTTTATATGTTCCCCCAATATATTTGGCCTTGTCCAGATTTATTGCATTAACAGGTTGAGAGGTACATGCAAATAAATTGCTTTATAGAATTAGGCATAGCCAAACCTTTCAACTGTCCCTGATTTTGGCTCAAAATGTTGCTCTTCCCCCTAACAATCCCTCCGCAAAATAGCAATTTTGGAAGAAAACATGGAGGGTTTACAATTAAGAAATAACTGTAATAATCAGAGCTATAGATTACTTTTATTTCAGAAATGCATGAGATTCTTTTATTTTGTCAGCTGCTCAAGTTAGCAGTACTAATATTAAAGTGTCCCTTCTTTGACAGGTTCCGAGCTGTATTGTGTGGCTATTTTATATTTTTACATCACATTTTTGGTCCATTTTTCATAAAATTGTGTTTTTTTTGGGCAAATTTGTGACAGATCATTAAAGACTGAAGTTAGAAAATAATGACAGACATTTGAGCTTCAGATTTCATACCATTCAGAAAATTCATACTAATGCAAGACCTATTCTATTATCTTTCTAAGTTTATAAGAGCAATATTTAAAAATTGTCCTTATTTTTGGGCCTTTGTCCCACTTCTTTGTATGGCTTTGTCCAGATTTCTTGCTCTGAGGTTGAGACGTATGACAAATGTGTCAGTGCCATCACAGTCAGTCAGAGACATTTCAAATTGTGACATACTTGTTGCACCCCACTCCCCCATGTAGTGACTCTGGATGTGTCGAAGCAAGGCAAGGAGTAGTTATGCAGTGTAAATGTGCAGAGTACCCCCCCCCCATCCAAGGTAGACACAAGTACTAGAGTGGCTTTTTATCTGTCCTTGATTTTTGCAGAATGGTCTGGTTTCTGTCATATTTTTTGTACTGTTGATTTATGCTTATTACTCAAAGTGCCTGTTGCTCTGTGTTTAAGTAGTAATACTTTAATGACCATCAGGTAAGTTTGGCTGAGATCGTAAGATGCAAGTAAGCTTTAATAAGCATACTGTTAAAGAATTGCCAACATTGAAAGCCTTTCTGTTGTTGCCATGTAGAGAATACTTAACTAGATAATGTATAAGCCTTGGGTATTGAAATGCATATGACAGTATTTGTAATAAAGGACAGGATTACATTATTTTAGGAAGCTCATTACACTTGGAGACTTCTAGGCATCTCTGCAGGCTTTACCCATAAACTAAACAGAATGCCAGTTGTGTGGTCCATAACCTGTACAGTAATCCTTTTAAGCAATGTATCTTGAGCTTATTTCTTGTCTGCTTTTCATTTTTTACTTTGATCATGTTTTCCCCATGAAACAAGTAGATAGTTGTCAGGCAGCAGGTCTTTTTTTTGGATAAGAAACATTTTTACAAGTGGGGGCATCAGAGATTTCTACTTTCAGCATGTTACTTGGTACTTTAATAAAGCTGAATACAAATTATAATTAGAACTGCAGTGCAAGAAGTGGTTTGAGTTGATTGCTGCTTGTTTTTCTTATACTTGATTTTGACTGGCATTCCATTAATGTATTTAAAAAGTAATTTACTTTTTCATGCCTCACAACCTTTTTTTTCCCATCTAGATATTAAGTAATCTGTCATGCAGCCAATGCATTAAAATATTTTTATTCTTCTACACTTCATTTTGTCTTGATTGGACTCTCATAATGGTGGTTTGGCACCCAGGGCAGTGTATTTAGTTAGTTTTTGTGATTTTGTGCATAGCTCCTCCCCTTTCTAGTTGACCACACCCCTTCCCACTGACCCCACCCATTCAGCTGTCTCCTGCAGCCCCCCCCTTTGATTTGAAGTCACCAGCTGCCACTACCTTTCTGCAGTATATTAACATCATCTGGGAACTCAATGATTCCACTCAATTTGCAATCATCAGCAAATCTGGTCAGCCACAAGCTATCCAAGTTTGTCTGGACTTCTGAGAAATAAATTCCAAACAATAAGAAACCCAGCACAGAACCCTGTGGTATGATGCTGGTGACTGGTCTTTTGCTAGAGGTGAAGTCCCCACTTTGACATTATGTGCCCTGTCACTAAGCCAATTGACTTTCCATCTTGTGATGTAGGGGTTAATTCTCAACTGCGATAGTTTCTCTATAATATTTGCGTGGGGGATTGTGTCAAATGCCTTGGACAGGTTGAGGTAGTTTGTATGCATGCACTGTCTTTTCCTCACCAGGGCCTTGGCACCTTTCTCAAAGAAGTCAACCATGTTTAACAGGCATAATCTACCTTTAAGGAATCCAAACTGGGTTGGGTACAAAGTTTCAAAATTACATATGTCCTTATTAATAACATTTAGAATGATTCTTTCCATGGACTTGCAAATGAGGCGAGTCAAGCTTATAAGTCTATCATTTCCAGGGTCAGATGATGGTCTCTCTTTGTGCAGATTACTGTTGCTGCCATCTATTCCACCAGAACATAACATTTAGCAGGATGTGGTTAAACAGGGATCCAAGTGGGTCTGCTAGGTCTTGTTTTAAGTTGTTTAAAAGGCAACCTAGGATGTTGTCTGGTCCCACTGATGCCATGTTTGTGGCCTTAGAGAGTGTAGAGATGACCTGCTTTCTAGAGATAATAGGATGAAGAATGGTGGCAGGTGAACTCTGGGGGATGACTGGAGGGGGCGGGGGGTGAGGTTTGCTCCAAATCTGTCAGCTAGCAGGTTGGATATTACCTCTGGTTGAGTATGGGTAGTGCCATCCAAAACCAGTTCAGCACATAGCTTGGTATTCCCTTTTAGATTTTGGATGTAGTTAAAGAATGTCTTCTGAATATCCTTAGCTAGGGAGGCTATTTTTGCTTTGTAATTAGATTTGGAAGACCTTACAAGATCTCTAATTTGTTTGTTTAAGCTACTATGTGATTTCTTCCTCTGCTGAGTCAGTTCCCTCTTGTTCTTGGACATTACTTGCTTCCTCTTATTGTATAGCCTGTTTATACTAGGGGTCCACCAGGGTGGCTTTTTTTTCAGCAAGACCTGGTTTTAAAACTGTCAGGTACAACTGATTCTATACAACTTCTTAAGTAGTTGTACATGGCATTTTTGTACACCTTTGCATAAGTGTCTGTGTTATCTGTGTTTGAGGGGGCTTTGAAACTTCTTATACCATCACTTAGTAGGATGTAATTTGTCTGTGAAAAATTCTTAAAGAGCTTTTGAGTTTAATGGGGTATCTGGTCATAAAGCAGAAAACAACTATTCAGAGTACTAATGGAATGGGAAAAATACACCATAGTTAGCTTATGCTTTCACTGATCCTTACACAAACTGGTCAGCATCCAATCCATCATCCACTCCAAATGTATGTCCCTTGGCTCATACATGTCTGCACTGTAAATTATGCCCTGCCTTCTCATAATGTCTCTTCCCCAAAGTGTGTAGCCCATACTTCCACAAATTATTGAATGTGCCTATGCTCTGAGTCTTAGACTGAGTGATCTCAGCTGACAGCCCAGACAAGGCTATTCCAATGAAAAAACAAAAGGTCGGACAAGATATGGAAAAACAAATCCATCACTCAGAAATGAGGCTGCAACAAAGACACCCAAACATACACAACTTCTAGTCTGAGGTGGAAAGATTTTATACTGTACTACCATGAGTATTAGGAATAATGTCAAGCATTACATCAGGGGGGAAATGCATACTCAAAACAAATGCTTTCAACACTCCAGGCAGTCAAAAGAACATTACATCAGTAGAGATACTCTCTCTTCAGTGACTAGAAGGATCTGGGGAGTATACCTCACCACTCACTTTATAAATAGTAAGAAGGAGTTAGACATTTGTCCCAGTAATCACACTACCTTCCAGAATGATGTCCCACCACAATCACCACAAACAAGGTATGTTCTTGACCATGCTACATGAAAATATAAAATAATAATAATAATAATCCAGAAATAACAGGGATAATCATCAAACACATTTCTTTTACCACAATATATAATGTTAAACCACAGTAAGTATTCCACAGTTTTTTTTATTAAAATATAAGTACATGTCATTGTACAATACAAATGTTCTTAAAGTGTATGACATAGTGCTCTTGGCATATGCTTGGTTAGGCCATTACAATAATGTTACACTATGTGGTGAGGGAGGCAGTATACAACCATTGCTGAAAAAAAACTAAATCAGTGACACCTTTAGGAGGTTGAACAGACCATCTGTTGTCAAAACTTGGAGACACAACAGTCACTGGTTAGACATCTGCTTATACTGTTACAGAATAGCTAAATGGAAGTATTAATTAGTCTTAACAAAAAAATTTAAAGAAAAGAAACAAAGCTAGTACTGCTCCTAAAGGAAAACAATCTGTACTATCAGCAAACAGATACCATATTCTAGCAAACATGACTGTTTTTAATACAGAAGAATTGGAATATAGATACAATTTGTGAAATGTTAATATAATTTAGATTTTTAATGTGTAGAAATGGCATATGTAATCTGACAGAATTAAAACATGGGGTGGGGATTCATAAAAAATTAACAAAAGGTGTGATCATATTATACACCTTGATGTAACTTTTCTGAATTGCAGAACAACCCTACCACAGTGATTCTGTTGTCTATTCATTCAGAAAGGTTACTCGGGTGTACACATACTGTACACCCTGTGGTAACCTTCACAATCACCCCCAATGAAGTAACGTAAAGGGAACTCCTGCCAAAGCACAAGTTTTTTCTTTCCAAAAAGTGATTTTCCTTCCCTGTATTCCAACACTAAACACTTCACATATAGAAAAAACATAATTTAATAATTATGTTTGCCTTTCCTTCCTGCATTTGCTTCATCTGTTACATCACACAGGCTACTAAGAGTGGTAGAATAATAAAGTTAGGTGACTTATCCCAACTATAGAGCCATTACAATGTCTCTTAAACAATGACATTTAAATGTGCCTTATCAGTTACATATTGTCAACATCACACCACAGATAAATAGCGTAACATAGAGTCTGAACAAACGCAGGGCTTTCAAGCTTAGATTTCAGATGCAAAAGTCTTTTCTCTCACCACAAAGAAAACTCAGTATCACAAAGAAAGAAAGCAAATATGTTCATCTAATTTTTCTTACTTTCTGTCAGTATTGGATTTTGCATTTTTTCTACACTAATTTCTGTAAAAGTGCTTGTTTCTTCTGGTTTGTTACAATATTTTTTGCATTGCGTTCATTGTTTTGTTGAGACAAATTAGTGAGTTTGAGAAAGAAGATTAACATCAAAGACTTTATGCAGAAGTGTGTTCACAGAGTGCTGTGATTCTGCTTCTGTAATATAATGAAAAATGTATTTTTTCATAACTTTTTTTGAATAAAATAATCCCCGGGATTCAGTAAGTCTCCATGCAGAAATACCTTATTCCTGCACGGAAACAACCATTTAAAAGCAGCATGGCAGCGCTCCATGCATAGTTATGAAGGTGTGCTGCCTCGGCTCCTAAATGGACATGGAGTATGGACAAGTGCAGGGGGTGTGTCTGAGAGCAGAGCTCTCACAATATACACGCCCCTGCAGTCAAGCATTGCCGTTCAGCAATTACAATGAGCGAGAACACTCATAAGGGGTTGCATACCTCTCAACTGTACAGATCATCGCAGAATTTCCAGATTTTTCACCCATATGTTTGTCCTGTACCTCCTGTACCTCTCTGCAGTGGTGGTGCTGTGGTAGTGTTGTCGCCTCACAGTAAGACATTGTCCTGTTCGATTCTCAGCTAGAGTGTCTTCTGTGTGGAGACATGTGTTGATGGGTGTGCCTTCGTTGAAGGTTGTGTGTCAGGGCTGGCAACTTGGCATGTAAAAATCTGCTGCCAATCATTAGTGGACCGGAGTTCCGCTGTGGCGACCCCTACCCAGGAAAAGCCGAAAGACGCAACATGTTTGTCCTTTACCTCATTTAACTGGTAAATCACTGGGATGATCTCAGGACTGAAGTTGGTAAATAATGGTATACATTTGAGTTTCAGACTTCAAATCCGTCAGAAAACTTATATTAAAACAAATCCTGTTACTCTAGCAACTTTCTCAAGTATATAAGAGCAATATTTAAAACATGTCCCTAGTTGTATCTCATTTTGTCAAGCTTTGTCCAGATATTTTGCATGAAGAGGTTGAGAGGTATGGGGGTTGCCACCACTTCCAATGTCCAAAGTGGGACTGTCAGTGTAGAAACATTACATGTTGCAGGAGAAAACACACCCACAGCTATTGCAAAGGTCAAAGCCCCACTTCCCGTGAAAACCCTAGGCTCATAGTAACTGAAACACCCTAGAATGTTTGCCAAATGTGCAGACGCATGCAGAAATCCACAGCAATAAGTGAAACCTGTCCCTTCCTGGAGAAAATAAAACTATAAATATTTTTTTTATCAAACAGCTTAAATTTAACAATAGCTGTGCGGGTTTGCCCATTGCTTAGCTACAGATACTATAGCTTAAATAGCGCAAAAAGATAAATAGCAGGATACGTGCAATTGAAACAATACTGCAATAGTGTAGTGGTCAGAGTGTTCCCTTTGCAAGCAGTCATTCCTGGTTTGATCCTTACTGTAGTAAATTCCTTTTTCCATGTGAAAGCAATTTATGAAATTTTTTTTTGCTGTATAACCTATTAAATAACATATATTTGTGAACTGGAGTACTGCATTAAGTGCAGATGTGAGGTGTCATTGTAGTAATGTGGTAAAATCCACAAATAAACACAAGTGCCCCATACAGTATATGTACACATGATTCAGGGATACTAAACAAAGTTATAATGTGTAATGAATTATAAATCCATGCCATACAGAAGGGCTGTCCAACCTTAGGTAATCCCAGGGCCGCATTTAAAAAAAAAGATATATCGGAGGGCCGCATGCACAATAATAAATACAGTGCATATATTGAAATTACCTGGGGAGTCCTACCATTAGGTTTAGCAAACACTTCGACAATTTCATAAGAAGGAGAAGTCATAGTGCATATAAAACTTTTTATTGAAACAGTAGACAAGATGCAGTAATTTTTAAAGAACAAATATCTTTCCATTAAGAGCCAGTTTTCTAGCTGTAGTAAATAAAACCTGTTGGCATTTAACCCTCATAACTCAGTTAGCAGTGTCAGTGTCTGCTTCTGCATGCTGACTCTTTTTGGCAGCCTCTGTGCAGCCTTAAGTCAATTCTTCACAGGTTTGAACCACTGGAAATTGGTAGATAGCAATGCACAAAAAAATTAGTCCTTTTTAGAAACAATGTCTGTTCTGGAGTGCTTATCACACCTCTGTTTAAAGTTATGACCAAATTCTGTTTCCATTTGTGGCCAGCACACCTCTCAACATCTTCATTTTAATGAGAGGTCTGTGGTAGTTCAGCTTTGTTTACTAAAGTAACTATGTCAATGTCGATACTTGTAGTTGCCAATCGCAGTAGATTTGCAAGAGAATTATCTGTCAATGAACATCTGTGCTTTGATTTAATGAATTTCATAGTTGAGAAAGTGCTTTCACAAAGATATATGCTCCCAAGCATTGAGCACATCTTGAGTCCAAACTTTCTCAATCGCGGGTATCTCTCTATTGGTAGTAATTAAAAAAAATCTTCTCCTTTTTCACTTCAGTTGGTATAAAAAGGATCTGACTGTAAATCGCACAATTCCAGTTGAAGGTCAGATCTTACATTTTCAATGGTGACAGTCAAGGGCTGACTAAAAATTTAAATATCTTCTTCAAGTTCTTAAAATCACCAATTTGATACTCAAAATCCTCAATAATCATATCAATATGCTGTACATAAGCTGAAAATAATATTTCCTCAAAATTCTTCATTTTTTCAAAATGTTCTTTGCAATTTGGGAAAAAAATAAAAATATTATTAGCCAATGTCAATTTAAAAAGCTTCAATTTATTTTTAAAACCATTCAAATGACCATATAAGTTGGCAATATTCTGTTGTTTGCCCTGCAGTTTCAAGTTCAGCTCATTCAAATGGTTGGTCATATCTGTTATAAATGCAAGAGCTGATAAAAATATGGGATCTTGCATTTGATTTTCAAGTTCTGTTATGTCAGACTTCACATCGTTTTTAAGAAATATGGGTATTTCTTTCCGAATGGCAAAAAAGCGTTCCAGACATTTTCCAGCACTCAACCAGCGAATATCAGACTGAAGGAGCAAATCCCCATATGCAGCATTCATTTCAATCAAGAAATCACGAAACTTATGATGACTCAGAGATCTATTACCTCCTCGTATAATATTAGTTATTTTTACAGCTACTTTCATGGCATTGGCTTGACGTAGAAATTTTCCACAGAGTGTTTCTTGGTGAATTATGCAATGAATTGTTGGACAGGTAATATTATTTTGTTTCAATAGACCACAAAAGCCACTTACAGTCCCCGTCATAGCTTTGGCCCCATCTGTTCCAATGCAGGAACATTTATCAAATCCTCCATAGTTCATAACAGACTTTTGAACTGCTTCAAAAATGTCAGTACCTTTAGTAGTCCCACGTAAAGATACAAGACTAAAGAGTTCTTCATTAATATTAAAGTCCTCTTGAATAGTTTGAACAAAAATTAACAGTTGACTTACATCTGTTTGATCAGCGCTTTCATCCAGACACAATAAAAAGTACTCACATTTTGCAATTAAATCACATAGCTTTTTTGCAACATATTGATCCATGTGTTGTACACATCTTGCGACGTTCTGTTGAGATAATGCCACTGTTTCAAACTTCTCAGCTAATTTTGGCTCATTAAATTGTTTTGCCATTTCAATTGCACATTTCCTCACTATCACACCATCACTAAAAGGCTTTTTTGCTTTAGCTAACTCCAATGATATTTTGTACGAAGCAGCAAGGCAAGAACTTTTTCAGTGCTAAGTTTTGCAAAAAAAAAACTGGTTTGCTGCATCAATTTCCTCATATTCTGCAATAATGGTGCATCTTGATTCTCCACTATACATATCAAATGTTTTACTGTGTAATGTACTGTAGTGTCATTTCACATTATACTTTTTAGGCACTGACAAAACTTGCATGCAAACAAGACATTGAATTTTATTCCTGTTGTTTGTAATCAAATAGTCTGATTCCCATCGGCTTTGATATACTCGCTTTTCATCTTCAATTTTTTTTTCTTGTTAGGTATTTTTCTTTGAGGATAAGTAGCAGTAAACACAACTTCAGTATGTTGAACAAGCCAACAACACTAATTGCACAGAAATGTGACCACAAGATTCACCCTGGAGGCCTGGAACAAAACAATGTACAAAACTTCTTAGCAAAAACTTTTCATGCACTGGACATCTTTCTTCAGTCCCTAATCTAACTCTAATACAGTGAATATGGAATGTAATTCTGTCTTAAATTCAACAATGTTCAGATACTGACACTGACAATAAAATAATTAATAATAAGGCAAACTCCAAGTACAAGTATAAACGGTTCAACTTTAAGAAGAAGCATAATCGGATATTCCTGCCTTAATGCACAACCCTTATAGCATAGCTAGGTCAGATAAGTTGTTGGATAGTAACACACAGTAAAATACTCCAGACTTTAAACTTTCCTGAAGAGGAAAGTAATAGGACATCAGTAAATGCCAAAAATCATGCAGCTGTCCTTCTCAGCTTTAAGTAAACTTCCTACCTTTTCATTTAGTTTTTTATCCGTCTTCCCTAATGTAACATATGGGAGAAATTATCTACCACCATACTTCTCTCTACAGCCATTATTATTCCTTTATTGGCATATATATATATATATATATATATATATATATATATATATATATATATATATATATATATATATACAATGAACAGTCATTGACTGGCCGTGAAGCTTTTTAATTATCAAGTATCTCAGCAATCCTTCTTCCTGAACCAGTGCATTCTAACACAGCCAAATGTATGCATATCAGGCAAGCACTCAAACAAGGTGGTGCACAAAATTACTGCTTCAATGTCAACTTTATTCTCTAACAGCCCTCTTAGTCACAAATTGTCCCTATTTGCCCAGTTGTAAAAAGTCTGTGTCTGAGTTGGTGAATGCCTTCTCCTTTCTTCATGTGCTGGGCAAGCTCAAACACAGCCCCTTTTATCACCATTCTATCAGCTTATCATTGAATAACGGTCTATCTTTGCTGCTCCAGCCAAGGCCTTCCTTCTTGCTGTCCTACTGCCACATGTAGTTTACCTTCTCTTCAATGCCTCACTGTCCCTTTTAGTCTTTTTCTTTTCAGATTTCCTTAGTCATAGCAGACATCCTTGGTACTTTTTTTAAAGTTTGCATGTGATTCTGGGCTACCCCCCTTCTCAATGCCATGACTTGGGAATATAGCCTCACTGGAGGAAAGGTGGTGAATTATACTTAATAAATAATGACCATAATTAGGACTTGTAGACTTCTTTTCCTTCAAGAAATGTATATTAATTCACACTCTGTTATTCTATTAATGTCTTTAGCAAGTATAGAATTATAAGTAATATTTAAAAAAAAGTGTCCCTGAATGTCCCTGGGCAGGATTCACGAAGCCTCCGTGTAAGAGATACATGGCTTACACGGAGGCTGCAGTTAAATGGTGTGACGTCAGCATGTCATGCGTATGCATGAGGGCATGCTGAATCACACCGAACGCTAAAACGGTCCGTGGAAGACAGTAGGGGGCATGTCCGTAGGCCAGGCCCTGCAAGCGGACACGCCCCCAGAAGAGTAAAATTGCCCAGAGTAAACACCCACGACAGAAGCCATGGAAATGTGAATAAACACAACACAACACATGCCCCCACAGACTATGAACATAAAATATATAAATGAACATGTTATATATATTTTTAAAATCGTAAAGATGTTTGCCCGTGAGTGCGCTCTTTTGCGCGGGCATGCCCGTAGCTTAGCCACAGTTAGCAGTCAGTGGAAAAGGATATAAGAAGTAAATATGCAAAGTAAGCCACGAAGCAATAGCGTAGCAATAGAGACGTTGACTGAAGAACAGGCATTCATGGTTCGAGCCCCCCCAACATCAATTTTGATTTTTAGTAAAATAAGCACGAAACAACTCCCTGACAAACATGTGCACATATAAAATCATAGTTTATGTAAAATGTAATGAAATAGTCCATTTATTTTGAAGAAATGTGAGATAACAAAATAATAAAAAATGCCAGATGTGCCTATAGCTGAGCTACAGTTTAACAAGGTAAGTGCATCTGCCCATAGGTGAGCAGTGGTTTAACAGGTGCAAAATGAGTGCGCGTAGGTGAGCAGTGGTTTAACAGGTGCAAAATGAGTGCCCGTAGGTGAGCAGTGGTTTAACACGCTGAAACTGTGTGCCCCTAGCTGAGCTGAGCGTAATATGTGTGCTGACAGCCAAATGAGGCGTAAACCAGCGTAACCCATTTGCGTGGAGCTGCGCACCACGCCAACAAGCTAACCAATGGGCAACATTGAGCAAGCCGTATCAAAACTGCCTTTACACAGACACACCCCTCAGCCTGTCTAGACAGTCATAAAAAATAAAAAGCAGTGGCCAGGTTTGGACCCAGGATACTATGCACCATAGTCAAGGTACTGAACCACTAAGCCATGACAGCAGTACCTATAAATGCAGTAATAGCAAATATATAGGAATGAATACAAAGTGGAGCATGACAAAGCAGGTTTTGTGAAGTTGATACAATTCCAAAATGGCCAATCACAGATATGTGTGGGAAAAACGGCATATATATATATATATATATATATATATATATATATATATATATAGATATATATAGAAGCCCCATAGGCGGGAATACGCAGCATAAATGATTGTAGAACTGACTTGCAGCCAGAATGTCAGGAGTAGGTGAGGGTAGTTGCTTTCAAGCACAGAAGTGGAGCATTGAGGAGTCCAGATACATGGTCTGGCTCCTAGTCCACAATCATGAGGCCCAACTAATGCAGGGCCAGGTCCTGTGGGGAGCATATAGGGATGAGGCGTGGGACTGGTTGGCTCATGATCTCACCAGTGCCACAGGGATTCCAAGGACTGGTGAGCAGGTTCATCACCACCATGCGGACCTGAAGAGACGCAAGCAGGACCAATTGAACCTTTGTATCCAGGAGGCCCGGCAAATGCCCAATGTCCCACTACTGAGTAAGTTACATTTAATTATGTATGTAAGAAATTAAACTAGCTGATATTATGGAGATGTGTATTCCAATATTACTTCATTTATATTACAGCTGCAGGTGTCCGTTCTGCGAACCGCAGAGCCTATGGCGATAGGCTGGTGCGGTTGCGCCACCAGGCAGGTTAGTAATCCTCTCCCAGTAACTGTAAAGAAATATAAAAGTATGGCAGTTAGCAAAAGAGTGCAGTGTAGTCAGTAATAGAATGTGCAAGTAACAGTGTAAGAGTGGTTGCAAGTATTGCTTGATTACAAAAGTGTGTTGCAGTGTAATCCAAACAGAAAAATGAAAATGTCTGAAATAAAGATGCCCCCCTGTAATATAATAGTACACAACCTGCAGCAGGCTGAAAAGTACAGCTGCAGAAGATGAGCAAATCACATGTGTGAAATATACCCCTGTTGAAATACTGAAACATGACAGAAGTGAGACTGCTGGAAAGGATTGTAATAACTACAGGTAAAACATGTCAATAAAGCCTAGAAGTAAGTACCATCCTGAATAATAAAATGAAAACAAGTGAGAGAGTGTGAGAAAGTGTTATGAGTCCACCAATAAAGTAGAAATAACCCCTGAATAAAGTATACTGCAGTCAGTACAGAATGAAATGCATGTGAGAAGCAAAACCAAACAGCGAAATCTGTTCAAAGTGTTGCTGCAGCTGGAATGTGTACCCCAAAATCTGGATATGTTGCTCTCAGTCTGCAATATGCAGATATTATGATTGTCTGACATACCAAACATCCACAGTTGTCTATAGCTATATAAAGCAAATGTAGCAGGATGACGTAGCTGAACAAAGCCAGATATGAATGTGTATGAAGAACAATAAAATGTATATTGATGTAGCAGTAACAGTCCTATCACCAAATTGAAGTAGTTATCATATAGGAAACTGTAGTTAGAACAGTAGTGTGTATATATGTGCAGCTATTAGGAATGTACAGCATATGTATTGGTATTTGAAGGTGTTAATATTATTTTCCTCACCCCACCCTATAACCACATATAACCCATTCCACGTGAAAATGGTATGTGCAATCACAATTAACACCCCTAGACATTTTTCCTGTTGTGTCATAAATATTTGCATGTTCGTTGATGCATCTTTCCTGTTCACACATCCAAACCTGATGGCCTGTTGCCATCAATCAACCCTGCATGTTGTTGGACTGTGTATTGCTGTTCAAATTATGCATGTGTTATGCTCGCTGTTCAATGGTGTGAATATCTGGGTGTTTGGTTAATGGGAATACTAATGCATGCTGTTACAACTAATTGTGAATGGTATTATATGTTACTAACCCAAACTGTCATGACATAATGCAAAACATAGGATGACAGGGAAGGAGGGTTCTAGCGGACCCACCTCTCCCACCTCAGCTGGCAAGTGCACCTGGCACTAGTGCCCAGTCTGGACCCTCCTCTGGTGGCCCTGTGCCACCTGCGGGTGGAAGCACTGCAGGCAATGGGGCTCGTCCCCCCTCTGCAAGTCTGGCCGGAGGAGAACCACCACTCACCCTCCGTAGCGTCTGGACTGTGGTGCGTAGGGAGATCCAGGAATCTGTTCTTGGGCCCCTACACCAGCTTGAGGCACAGGTGGCACAACTTACGGGCATGCCTGTTGCCTGGCCTACACAGCCCCCAGCACAGCCCCATCCTGGGCAGTGAAGGAACAGTGGCAACTGCCCATGGGTGGGGATATCAGTTCCACTGTTGCCATCTGTGGGCTCATGGGCTCTGGATATCCAAACATCCATCCCCGTCAATTGTGTAACCCCCCCACATGTGTCATACACCGCCCTTGTATGCATCTTGTTTGTCTTGTCTGTTGACCTACCCAACCTACCTCCCCAGCTATACTGACTTCCTTCACCTGACATACCACTCTCACCTGAAAAAAAAAAGGGCACTCTGTACCCACAAAAATTACGCCCATACATAGCTGCCCATTCCGCACACATGTCTGCTGGACATGGAAACTATCAATTACAATTGGCTGTACAAGTATTATTGTTGTCCAGACACCTCTCTCAGGGGTGGAAGGTTTCAAATGTCACACCAAATTACATACATATGCACAGCTGTTGCTGATGAAGAAATGGGCAGCTATGGGCCTTACCTACATCCCTCCTGCAAAACCCAAGCTTGTTTCCCTACTGTCTTACCCTCTTTGTGACCCCTTTTTCACCACTTTCCTGTCTCCCCATTTTCATTTCTTTCAAAGAAAATAGCGCGGGTTTGCGCCAGAGTAAGCACTGTTAAGCGGTTGTAAGCGGGTGTGCGCGGAGCTGAACACCAGTGCGCATGCGGGAGCTCCACGCAAACCAGCGCTAACCCGGTTACAACTGCCTAAAAGTTCCTTAGTCACTCTGATTGACAGGTCCTGTAGTCAGTTCAAAAGCAAAATAAAATCCCACTGTCAGTCCCAAACCCAGGAAACAGTAGTCTGCATGACCAACCACTAAGCCATGACTCTTATACAACAACATTGTGCTAAACTAAATATATCATGTAATAGTAGGAATGCATGTAAAGGGAATATAGGATGTGTAGTACACAAAGCATGTCATTTAGAATTACTGTAAAAACGAGTGGATTTCCATAATAGTAGTGTGTGAACAGAAGCAGCCATGCTAGTTGGTAGCTAGTAGGTAATAATGTCAGTTAATGTACATATATAAATGTATGTATATTTACATATATATATATATATATATATATATATATATATATATATATATATATATATATATATATAGTTGTAGGTGTCATTGTGCATACACACTTACTACAGGAAACAGGAGAGAGGAATGGAGAAATGTGAATCTACAACAAAGCCTGAATCATGAGAGAGATACTAACCTTTACACTCACAGAACAGTGTCCACAGCATACCAGCATGGTCCCCGCCCTTAGAATCTGAAAGGGCAACACCTATCTCACATACCGTTTTATAGCACTGTCCTGAAATCACAGTGATAACTGCAATCAGTACACAACTGGCTGCATGCAATTAGCAAATGCTGGCTTACAACTGGTGCAGAGGCCATCACATGGACTTATGCAGATACCTACAAAAGCATCCTGTACTCACACTCCACACATGCAATACGTTCATTGCACTGTCTGGAGGTAGACAGAGAGAGAGAGAGAGAGAGACAGACAGAGACAGAGAGAGAAAAAAAAAACAACAACAACACACGGTACACACACTGAGTCTAAGCTGTCAGCAGTGACAGTAGCAAGCCGTGCCAGCAGCAGCAGGAAGCAGTAGTAGTGGTAACGCAACCAGCTGCGACAAACACAGGTAATGTAAAGTAGCAGGTTAATAGTCTGCATACTGTGAACCCTCCAAATATGTCATAGGTCTGTATCTATAGGTATGACCATGTGATATGTTGTGTGCACGTAGTTCCACCAAAAGGGGATGACTATACATTACATGTCAGTCAGTGTTAGGCCATGATCCTGGCAGCAGTTTTCTGTTGCAGTGAGGCCCATCTGTAGGATGTGTGTGTCAGCTGGTATAACAACTATGGCACTTAGTTAGCAGTCATCTGGGAACTTTGTCATCCACAACCGACACATGTTTGCTTTTACATCTGAGAAATAAATGCCAAACAAGAGGGGTCCTAAGACAGAGGCCTGTGGGATACCACATGTGACTGGCATTGAGTCTGACATGGCTCCTACAATATCGATATTATGGATTCTGTATGTCAAACAGTGTGCAACCCATCATGTGACATATGTAGTAACATGTAAGCTAATGAGCTTGTCTATGATGCCTGAGTGGAGTACTGTGTTGAAGGCCTTAGGCAAGTCCAGGTAGGCTGTATGGATTGCGTTGCCCTCATCAATGGCTGTAGTGACTGTTTTGAAAGGTCAACCAGGTTCAAAAGGCAGGATCAGCCCATCACAAAGGCAAACTGGCCGGGAACAAGTGTCTGCAAGTACCCAATATCGCTGTATATGCATCCCATACTGAATAATTCCATAGCTTAGCAGACCAGGCCAGTTAAGCTTATGGTGCGGTAGTTCCCAGGGTCAGTAGAGGTGCCTCCTTAGTGGAGTGGGACCACTGTTGCTGTATGCCAGTGTTCAGGTACATATCCTGTAGTACGGCCAAGGTTAGATATCAGTCTTATATGCAGTTGTATGTCCTGTTGGAGTCCACGTAGCACACATCCAGGGATACCATCAGGTCACAGTGATGCTGTGTGTTCTGCTTTGCTGAGGGCCCTCACCTGGACATGTGAGATGATAGGGAAGTTACATTCAGCTGTGATAAGTATTTCTACTTGTGGGGGAGAAGGAGGGGGGATACATGCACTGAACCTGTCTGCAAGAATGTTGCCAATATCTGTGTGTTCGGTGAATGTTAAGTAGGTGTGTATTAACTCAGAGCATATCTGAGGCATTTGGTCCATATGTGTAACATAACTGAAGAAGGCCTTGTGGTTATCTATAGTGTTCATGGCCATTTCCCTCCCAGAGTAGGCCGTGGATGTTGTTATGAGAGACTGTAGCTTATTACCAGTGCTGACCACAGATGCCTTCCCCTAATGTGAATCTGCTCTGTCCTGCAGTAGCCTCCTTCTATTGTTATACAATCTGCCTTTGGCTGGGGTCCACTGGGCAGGATGCCTAACCTTTGTGCATAGGGTCTGGGTTAGAAATGTGTGTGCATGTTCCATGCAATCTCTGGGATGTCCGTGGGAAGCATTCGCAAAGGGGTCAGCAGTGTGGATTGTGGCTTCCACTGGCCCAGTGGGCTGCATGGATATCGCCTCAGTCCTAACAAGTGAATAACTGTCTAATCACATACATATCAAATAAGTCTACTGTGCTGGTGGTGGTGGTGGTGGGATATGTATATCCAGGCCGAGTAACTTGTGTCCAGATCACACTAGTGGATGGCGTTCCACATACAGTACCTTGGTATGAACCCCCAGAGTGAGGTTGTGCATTGGACCTGTCGCAGTGTGCTGACTGATGGGGCATGCTACTATGTTGTATGGAATGTGTCAGGTATTGTTGCACAGGTGTTGGCTGAGCATTGATATCTGGCCATGTACTTGTGTATCCACCAAGAGACACACACATGCTACATATGGGAGTAGTAGTATATCACTACAGTTGAGTATCATGTATAGTATGTGTGCCATATATTGCTGACATAGTCTGCTGATATCCTGTTTGTGTTCTCTTCCAGGAGATGGCGCATCAGCATAATCCCGCCTACTCTGCAGCAGAAGATGAGGAAATACACCAGAGCCTGGTGCGGGATTATGACATACTGTTTTCTCGCACCAGCCAGAATTAGCAGGAGAGGGCTGCACTGTGGCAAGACCTTGTCCGTAGGGTAAATGACATTGGCACGCATAATAGGACATATGAGCAGGTACGACATCACTGCAGTGATTTAATCAGAAATGTCCGTCAGCGTGCGTCGGATATCCACAGGCAACAGGTTGCCACAGGAGGTGGGGTGGCCACACATCCCCCCCTCACCAGACTGGAGGGGCTACTCCTAAGTGTTGTGGCTCCAGCCCCAGAACAGCAACAGCAATACACCTGCATCATGATGGAGGCTGGATCCACACGGCAGCACAACACGGAGCGTGCAGGGTAATATGCTATATGTACACTTGACTGTTCTGTACACTGTTAGTTTATGCATGTGTAAGGTGTGTCCGTGGTATGTAGCTGTCAACATAGTATGTAATTGTGCAGGTGTGATATTGGCAATATCAGCAGCTGACGTGTGAAAGGCAACTGGTGTACTACTGCACTATATCATATGCGATATCAATGGCACAGTTGTGCCCACTGACATTAATCTCATCATTTCTGCAGGTCCCTCCACTGTTACAGCAAGGCAGGCCATCCATGCTGGTGAGTGTGTTTAACAATACCTATAATAGTCCTGATAGTGCTAGTAATACTAGTGTAACTCAGTAGTGCTCTGTGTGTATACTGCGGGGTGTGCATGTGTGCATGTGTGCCTGTGTCCACGTGTGCATGTGTGCATGTGTGCCTGTGTCCACGTGTGCATGTGTGCATGCGTGCCTGTGTCCACGTGTGCATGTGTGCATGTGTCCACGTGTGCATGTGTGCATATGTGCATGTGTACACGTGTCCATGTGTGCATGTGTGCCTGTGTCCATGTGTGCATGTGTGCATGTGTGCCTGTGTCCATGTATGCATGTGTGCATGTGTGCATGTGTCCACGTGTGCATGTGTGCATGTGTGCATAAGTGCATCACTGGTAACATTGTGTGGACACTGTAAACTGTGTTTCCTGTCTTCCTCCCACAGGTTCTGGTGCTGCTCTGGTGTCCTGCAGCAGGGAACCTGAATCTGGTGCCACAGGGACTGGTAATGATGATATCTGTGTAATGGCACAGGAAGGTGTGTCAGGGTCCACCATTGGTCAGCCAGTTGACAGTACACAGCTGTCAACCCCATCATTGCGCACAGTCATCCTGCCAGTACATCCTATGTCACCATTGTCCCTAGGTGATGGACAGGATACAGTGGGCATTGACCAAGGTAATGTGGTATCTGTGGCACATGCTTCCCCACACAGCAGCCATGGGCAGGGTCCTGCGATGGTACCACACAGACAGTTGCCCATGGGTTCTCATGGGAGCATCCATGGGCATACTGCCTCTGGCAGACATGCCCAAAGAGGTCTGTCAACCTCAGCTATGTTTTGGGCTGTCATGCAGGCACAGTCGCGTATGGAAAGGTACACCAGACAGGGTCTGAGGGAGCTGAGAGCATGTCGCACAGCCATGACTGACAGTATGCGTGACATCGCGGATGCTATCCGTAATTTCACCGATGTCATAGACAGACGTTGTGGGGACATATTACAGCAGTTCCACAACCACATGTCCATGAGCCAGGGCAATGGTGGGCGGTTGCAGTGTTGACGTGGCCGTATGCCAGCAACAGCAGCAGCTGGCAGTCGGCGTGGATGACAACAGGCCCGTGCATGCCCCCATAGTGCCAGCAGCAGCCCCAGCAATGCTGGGTCTGTGCTGTCATCGGAACACCCCAGGAGACCACGTGCACATGGCTCTGGACAGTCCCAACAGGGACCTGTGTCCAGTCAACACACTCCCGCTTCTGATGACAGTACCCAGTCTGGCTTAGTACCGGATACGGTCCGTAGCACCCCTGCCAGGCACAGGTACCATGTCCGTGCCCACAGACACTGATCTGTATGACCTGCCAGGTGCAGTCTGTGGCTGTCCACAAACCCCTGTATATGGCAGCCATGAGGTGGAACTGTGTGCGTGCATACACACATGCGAAATGTTAACACCTAGGGCTACCACATACACGCACGCACTGCACCAAGTGCCCCACCCTGTACTGCTGTCCCTCACCAACACACATACACACACATGTCAATTGGTGGTATCAGTGGCAGACTCAGGCATACCTAATTCACACCCTGTGCATATGATGAAACTGTGCCACCTCCTGCAATCTCCAACATCAGTGCAGGAACAGGTAAACACGTTGTTGATGCACAGGGTGACTACATAGAAGTGTATTAGTAGTATCATGTTGGTAACAGTACAGTGTGCTGATATGACTGTGTGTATATCCCAGCATGCCTGATGCAGTAACCGTATGACTGTCCTGAATTGTTATCTGCACCCATAGTACGTACCAAAGTGTAACAGCTGCACATTATTGCATACCGGTGGTAAGGATGTCAACAGATAGCCACATACATGGGTAGCACAGGGGGGAAGCTAATGCAAGTAGTGATACGCAATGATGGACATGTACAGTAATGGTGGCAAGTTGCCCACAACGACTATGCAATGTGGATGTTTGCGCATGTTGATATGTGTGCAGTACCAATGTAATCCAAATCACAATTAACTATGACATAATATCAGTTCTACCATGGGCATCTGCGCTGTGCATTCCTGGGTACATGTTGATAGTGCCTACATATTTGCACTGTTACCCCTTCTTTGTTGTACAATGGACTACTTCCAGCCCTGCTTACTGTATCTCTGTTTGCATGCATGTTCGCTTGGGGTTCCCTGGAACACTGCTTCCACCTGCAATGCAGAGTTACAGTGCTTCTGTGGACTCCTAGTGACATCTGCATAGCGTACGATACATATGTCAGGTTTACACATGACAGAACGTCACTGTCTGTCCTGTTTGCATGTATGTTGCCTGTGACACATTGCACATGTCTTACTGGCATTTACCCACGTGTGCAGTCATATATGCCAGTGCTATGAAATCAGTAGCAGTACACCCACACATACACACCTTCAGTATGTTGTTCCCCATTGGCCCTATGTGTTGGTACTCACCATGGCAATCACACTTCTAGGGTAGCATGTGCAAAGGTAACCTGTGAATCACCTCTATGGTCCAGTTGTGGTTTATGTGAGTCATGTGGCAATGTCACAGCTGCCACATGTATGCAGTCAACCATCACCCCTGGCCAGGAACGTACAACACATGTGGGATGCCACCACATAGCCAATCTGGGGACTGAGCACTCTGAACCCAGTAATGCCATACCCTGTCAGGTGGCATGACATACTACAGTGACTACAATACCAGTCAGACATAGACCAGCACTGACAGCAATCTGAACACACTGGGGCATACTTGGAGACTCAGAATAGCATCCTGCCTGAGCATCACACACCTCCGCAGCTGGCACACAGGCATACGTTACGCCGGCACAGAGCACATGCCACACATGGCACACACATCCCATGTGCCACACACTCACAGCCTGTAGGGCTACACAACACACCTGCTACAGATGTGTCAGGTACCTCTTGGCCTGCAGTGGGGTCCCACTCAACAGGCTGTACATGGTGAAGGTCACAGTGATATGCCTGTGGGGCACTATGGTCCACCACAAAACACATGCATACAGGTCAGGCAGAGGCATGGACACATATGACTCAGTCATTGACCATGCCACTATGGATGACCTGAGACATACCTCCCGGGACTACATGATAGGGAACATAGAAGGGATCTCTCAGCATGTGGCACAGGCCAGTATGAGCCTGATCTTGGTTGCCATCATACCCTCACCAGGTATGCTACCACTATATGTAGGAAGGGTGTTCTATGTCTACATTCTGCTCAATCTCCAATGTCATTCACAGGGTATCCACTGGCTGTCAACATGTGCTTACATACTAGGGAAGCCACAATGATTTGCGAGGGGCAGCTTGCATGTGACACCCATGGGCCCATGTATATTGGCAAAGCCCCTTGATACACACATACTGCCTTATGCTGCAGGACACAGATTACATAGCCACCTCCACAGGTATCACACAGGATAGGACACTAACAGTGATGCTACACAACACCAGCAGTGTACACCACAAGATGCATGCACTGGACACTGTCCTCAGCACGGTGAACTGCAATGCCTGTGCAGTACCAGAGTCCTGATTCACGGCTCACAGGTGCAACCCATCACTGCCAGGTTATACCTCATACCATGCCTGTCGTCCCCTACACATGTAACACACATGGACAGGGGGTGGTATCCCAAGGCACCACAGATACACACACCTCCAGGTTGTTGGCACAGCACAAAGCATCAGGGCCTATTCATGTGCAGCTAAAAGTATGTCGGACTGCCTTCTGGTTCATAGCCTGGCACACACAACCCTCCCATACACAGGAAACCCACCTATCCTCCATAACAACACTGGCAATATGACAGTCTCAAGAACTGTCTTTATATGGCTGGACTGCATCCAGCCAAACATTGTGCGTGAGCATTACTGTAGCTACAACACACTAGTTGAAGGGTTCCCAGCATGTGGTCACTGAATTGCAGTGGAATAATGTGTTACCACTCCCTCAACATGTGGGAACATGCAGCACCTGTACATCGACTACATGTAGACTATATGGCCCAGACCAGATGTGTATCCCCTGCTGTAGGTATTTTACCATATACACCCACACTGTATAGACACATACCACGTGCGGCCCCTGCACAGTAAGACACAGTCATATTGTTATGCATTGCAAATACCATTTATCCACTCGAGGCACGTGTCAGACATGGTAACTACTGCAGGTCACAGGTATTTATGTGTATGTGTCACACACATACATCATGTGTGCATTGCCATTGCTGGTTTAGGCAATGGCATGCATTGTTATGCACAAAGACCCACACAAGGTCATAATATGTGACACAACCGTACGTGGCAGTTGTGGGTTTCCAAAACATACCTATCTGTACTCTGACAATGGTAATAGACCCAGTAGCAGAGTGCACTATTGGCATTACTGGCCAACTAGCCCTGTTTGGCTGTGCTGATAGTGTGGTGAAATCCCCTGTGTTTACTGGGGGAATATGCAGCATCTGGTGTATTGTAGTATTTGCCAAAAGGATCTGTTCTCTCACACTTGCATTTACACACACCCTACTACCCCCACACACACACTTGCCGGATTCATACCCCTACCTAACTATGTCACGACACGTGAGAGAGACGCATTAGCGAAGCGCACTACTTGGATTAGTAGGAGGTTCCTCTTCTCTGGCTGTACTTATAGGGTGCTGACATCGTCAGTGTTTGGAAAGGGTAATGTGCATCATGTAGTGTGATCTCCTGATTTCCAGGACTAACATGTTTTTTATACAGAATTGCACACACACACAAACTCCCCACATCCAAACACACACACACACTTGCCATTTGCAGGTTTTAAACCCCTATTTAACTATGTTATGACACTTGAGAGAAACACTTTAGCAGAGTGTGCTATTCGGATTACTGGGAGGTGTCTCTTCTCCAGCTGTACTTATAGGGTGCTGACATCATCAGTGTTTGGAAAGGGTAATGTGCATCATGTAGTGTGTTCTCCTGATTGCAAAAAAGCACATGTCTTTCATACAGAATTGCAAATGCACAAACTCCCCACATCGAAACACACGCACTTGCTATTTTCAGGTTTCAAACTCCTACTTAACTATGTTATGACACTTGAGAGAGATGCATTAGCAAAGTGCGCTATTTGCATTACTGGGAAGTTTCCCTTCTCTGCTGTACTTATAGGGTGCTGACATCATCTGTGCTTAGATAGGGGAATGTGCATCCTGTAGAGTGCTTTCACAGTTGCCAAAAGGGACATCGCCCTTACACAGGCTTGCACACACACACTAACCCTCCTCCACACACACTGGGCAGTTGCAGGATTCAAACCCCTACCTAACTATGTCATGACACTCATGACAAATGCATTAGCAGAACGCGCTATTTGAATTACTGGGAGGTGTTATTTCTCCTGCTGTACTTATAGGGTGCTGACATCATCTGTACTTAGATAGGGGAGTGTGCATCCTGTAGAGTGCTTTCACAGTTGCCAAAACAGACATCGCCTTCACACAGACTTGCACACACACTAACCCACCTTCACACACATTGGACAGTTGCACAACTCAAACCCCTACCTAGCTATGTTATGACACTCATGACAGACGCATTAGCAGAGCGCGCTATTCGAATTACTGGGAGGTTTCACTTCTCCTGCTGTACTTATAGGGTGCTGACATCATCCGTGCTTAGATAGGGGAATGTGCATCCTGTAGAGTGCTTTCACAGTTCCCAAAAGGGACATCTCCCTCACACAGACTTGCACACACACGAACCCCCTTCCACACACACTGGGCAGTTGCAGGATTCAAACCCCTACTTAACTATATTATGACACTCACGATAGACACATTAGCAGAGCGCGCTCTTCGAATTACTGGGAAGCTTTTCTTCTCCTGCTGTACTTATAGGGTGCTGACATCATCCGTGCTTAGATAGGGGAATGTGCATCCTGTAGAGTGCTTTCACAGTTGCCAAAAGGGACATTTCCCTCATACAGACTTGCACACACACAAACCCCCCTCCACATACACTGGGCAGTCGCAGGATTCAAACCCCTACCTAACTATGTTATGACACTCGTGACAGATGCATTAGCAGAGTGCACTATTTGAATTACTGGGAGGTTTCCCTTCTCCTGCTGTACTTATAGGGTGCTGACATCATCCGTGCTTAGATAGGGGAATGTGCATCCTGTAGAGTACTTTCACAGTTGCCAAAAGGGACATCTCCCTCACACAGACTTGCACACACATCAACCCCGCTCACACACACACACACACACACACACACACTGAGCAATTGCATGGTTTGAACTCCTACCTACCTATATTATGACACTTGAGGGGGACGCATTAGCAGAGTGCACTAACCAAATTACTGGGCATCTGGTCTGCACCTGCAGTATTTATAGGGTGCTGACATCTTTATTTCTACAGAGGTATGTACATCTAGTACTACCTGTCAGGTGGGGGATAGCATATATATGCATTTGCAGCCACCTATGTCAGGGTAAGATATGCACATCGCACTGGCAGGTTATGTTCTATACCATGCTTCGTGACCACAGGACCTGTAACACACAACACAAGCAGTCCAGAACACCACTCCCACATCCAGGACACACACTTAGCTTCCCTGGGAACAGTGCCGGGATATGCAGGTGTTCACATACACCACTCCAGTTGTTAACATCAGGTACAGGCATATTGTGTGTGAGAACTACTCAGGCCTCTACCACTTTACCCTACAGCCACTACAATTTGTGGGACCATGTGCTATGGCAGAACCACACACCACAGCCACATGGGGGAATACATATTGCACCTGTCCATCTGCAACATGGGTACTCACTGTTCCACACCAGAGGTAGACCACCATTGTTGATATCTGACCATACCCACCTTTCCCTGGACATCCATATCCCATCCCCACCCCCAGGCAAGGTTGTCACTGCACACAAACTGTGTTTAGCACAAGCAGACTCTACACTTGTGAAGACTGGGGTGGACGACTTCAAAGGACCCATGCTGGGGGACTATACTGGCCACTCTGCATAATCCTTGACAATTGCATTCTATGAGCATGTGTAAGGTTTGCATTGATCATGCTATCCCACATATACCCGTGACTGCTCCACAACAAGACACCTGTCAGGTGTACACCAGCCATATATGAACGTCCAACAGACAGTGTGAGCTAATATATTGCAGAGCTGTAGCCCACAGAGGGAGGACATCTGTGAACAGTTCCGGCACGACACTTCATTCCCACATAATCATCACAACACAGTGTTGACAGTGGAATTGTCCAGACAATGCAGATAGGGCTCCCCTCAGTCTGTTATTGACGGCCACTTACTGTTAGAGGTCCTCAGCAACCCTCTTCCAGCACACACCAACAACATGGCTGTGGCTTAGCACATTCAAACCCTGGGATCTCCACTGTGCCCTGCTTGACAGAGGCACAGCTCACTAACCTCACATTGCCTTATGTGACCTACTTTACAGTGGCACAGTAGCCTACTGTACTGGGGATGCAGATGCCAAGCACACTCTGGCTAAGCTGTCATTCCCTAGGGCAACAAGCCTAGTATTGACCTCTACACCCATATGTTCAATTGTCAGATGCACAATATTTGTTGTGCTGTTCTACTGTTTGCAGGTCTTGATTGCCATAGCATTCCCTGTTCCTATGAACAACTTGTGTATCTGTGGAAGATGTTTGAATATGAGGGCGATCCACTATATCACTTATGTCTCTGTAGTCATTTACTGTGTGCACTGGGCAGATTGCTGTGTTGTGGTTGGTTCCTGGAATGACACGTACAAATACCAGATATGTGTGGCCAACTGCTAAATGGAGATATGGCCTAAGTGTGTGAGCATGCCCAGTTCAGCCTTTCCAAGGCATGTCGTCTGATATATGCCTCATTTATCAAAGTGTGCGAGCATGCCCAGCGTGAGCTTTCCATATGTTGCACTCTGAAGTCCACCACATATTTGGGTGTGTGTGAACTTCAACAATATCTCACGTTTATGGTTGTGTGTTGGGTGTCATGTTGTGTACTAACTGGCCAACTGCTTCGTGTCTGCCACAACAGGGATTATACTGTGCCTGCAGGGATTGCATGGGATACTTTGCATACAGTTGTCAACATCCTTTCATAATGACCTAACACTGTAGTACCGTATAGTGTACTGGTTCAGTACTTTCACTGTGGTGGACAGTATCCTGGGCTTTAGTCCTATCACTGCTTGACATCTTCATAGTGAGCAAAACAGACTGTGTAGGGGCCAGTTGTGCACATATGACCATGTTGCATTATGTTCAGATATGGACTACCTACACCAGGCTCGTCCAACATTGGTAGTGTATTCCACAACATAGGTGGACACTGGCAAACACTAGCTATGTTCCCTAGGCCATTTCTGATGCTAGTCACAGGGTGTGTTTGTCCTTCGACACACATTGTAACTGGAGTTTGCCATGACATATGTCATGGTTAGTATACTGTACCTCTGTCTACCTCTGACATAACAGTGATACCCAGGGTTAACCTACCATCTCCCATCCACTCATCGGGATTTCTCTTGAGGGGTGTCGATAGGTGACTCTCTGGCTAACCTGTACCGGGAGTTTACTCAAAAGTGGGGGTGCCTTCTGTGTTATGGATCATTCTGTACAGCTTGTCCTATGTATGTCAGTGCTGGGGTTCAGGTCTCTCATGTGCATAGCTCACTGCCATTCAGATTGTACAAGGTGCAGCATGTTCATTGATTCCAGCTTGGACATGGCTTCATACATCAGGCACAGCTTGCCTCTGGCTGGGCAGTATGGCAGCGTGTGGAGCTGCAGTTTGTTTACTCAGGCAACACATGGCATCTGTTCATGCTCTTTGCTACTCCTGGTGGGGTACTGTTGTGGACTTTACAGTTGATGGAGGTGTCTGCTGAGGTATATCCCACAGGTGCTATTGTAGTAAATTGTGACGCTGATGAAGGATGACTGCAGAGCCACAGTGACCTCCCCTTATCTACATCTGACAACCTTAATGATTGGGTGGATATATGGTATGTTTCTGCGAACACTACAGCCACATGTTTGTCCAGTGCAGGATATCTATCACCTTGTGTCCCCAGGTCTCTCATTACATGTTAGGTACATAATGGGTTAACACCTGTGTAGTAATTTGTGGGCACTTACTGTATATCCACGGTGGTTGTCTATACACAGTTCTGCAATTAGCTTGCTGTCATGGCTATGGCTCCAGTTGTCTGTTTCTAGGTGGCCCTTTTGTGGGTTGCTTGTGTCAGCTGGGGGTCGGATATGGTGGGCTGTTTGTACTCCTCTGCATACATGTTCAGTCACAGTCCTTCCATGTTGGCCTATACCTATGGGACTTATATATGGAACGGGGGGGTCCCAGGACCAAGCCTTGTGGGATGCCACTCATATCTGCTTTGTAGTCTGACATGGATGCAGCATGTCTGACCATGTCAGTTCTGTCCTTGGTCTGGTTTGCAACCCCTCTACTGACATAGGGGTATATATTTAAGCTGGTGAACATATCCATACTGAACTCGTATGGTATTGTCTGGAAGCATATGCACGGTCCAGCTACGCTGTGTGGACCACATTGCCCTCATCAATGACCTTAATGACTGTTTCAAATGGGTCAAACATATTTAGGGGCAGGATCTGCAGTTATGACAGCCACACTGTGTAGAGTCCGGTATCAGTAGGTCCACGATAGCTTTATATCTGCGGTACATACTGATCCTTTCCATAGCTGTGCAGACCAAGCTTGTCAGGATCCTGGGGTGGTAGTTTGCAGTATCCATTCAGGCAACACCTTTGTTGTGAAGGACCACTGTTGTTGTACACTGCTCTTTGGGTACATATCCTGTGGTAAGGCTGACATTGGGCAGTAGTGTGATTTGGCATTCCATTATTCTTGGAGTCCATGTTGGCCTCAGCCCAGGACACCATCACATACCTTTGCTGCTGTGTGTTTTGCTTTGCAGATGATGGCTGTTACCTCAGCATCTGCAATGTCAGGGGACCAGCAGTCTGCTGGGATAGATATTTTGCATTCTGTGGGGGTTTGCACTGCACCTGTCAGGTTGTATGTTGGCAATATGTGTGTGTGTTTGGTATGTTGTTTGTAATATCTGTGTGATTCAGAGCATATCTGTGGATTCCCAACATGGTTCCTACCATCAGTTAAGTAAGCCTTGTGATTATCCTTAGTGTCCTGTACAATTTGTATCTTCATAGGTTCATGGGTTCATACTAGGCTATCCACCCTAGGGCATTAGTAAGCCAAGCCAGAGTGTGTGTGTCTCTTGCTATGTGACTATTATGGCCATTTATGATTTTCTTTACTGTGCCTCTGTCTGGTCGTGACACAATGAAGACCCGCAGTGTACATGTACGATCATCCATCCACTTGGCAATATTCCTGTTGAGGGGTGTCAGTGAGGGGCTCTGCCTAACATGGATTGGGATCCTGTTTCTGGGTGTGGGGAGCCTCTGGGTTATGTATCTGTCCCTCCAGCACATCCTATTTCATTATGTGTTGAGGCTGACATCTGTCACTCTCACAGCTCCAATGGCTTTGATTTCCTGTGGTGGAGCATGTCCATTACTCCTGTGTTGGACATGGCCTTGTACAACAGACATACAATGCCTCTGTGTAGGCAGTCTGTGACTGCATTCAGCTGGGGTGTCTACAGCCAGGCAGCATATGACATATATTTGACACCCTTTATCCTCTTGGTGGGGTACCTTTGAGGTCTTCCGAACCGCTGCAGGTGTCACGTATGGTACATCCCATATGAGTCATTGTACTAGATTATGGGTCTGATAAGGGAACAGTACAGGGGCACAGTGACCTCTGTTGATGTAGATGTGAATCCTTTCATGATACGGTGTCCAATATCGACAATCTTCCTAGCCACATTGGCATTGTGAGTGTCACATGACAGATTACTGTCGACTTGTGTCCCTAGGTCCCTGATTACTCCTTGCATACATAATGGTTTACCACCTATGTGGTAATTTGTGAGTACCTTGTCTGGTATTTGGTGGGACATTCATACTGTCCAGTGTCTTCAGGATGCCTGGGTGGAGTTCTTGTGTGTGAGATTGTGGTCTGTCGCATGCTACAGACTGTACAGCAGTTTTGAATACACTTAGGTGCACATGGGTGGATACTCCCCCTCCTTTGATGTTTTGGTCCAGGTGTTGGGGCCATAACGCATGATATGTGGTGTAACCTGGTAGTGCTGGTGTGCTATCAGTAGGCTTGCAGCAGGCTTCTGTCACTGCACAGACATCAATGTTCTCCATACTGGGAAGTGCCTCAGGGGCATGCATATTGCAGTTTACACATCTGGCATTGGTCAGCATTACCCTTATGTTTCTTACCACTTATGTTTTCTAGGGTGGTGGGTAGTCTTTTTGGCCTTGCCTACATACGGCTCTATGGAGGTGACAAAGGCCTTATCCAGTATCCAGATGCCCAGGGGTAACAGGTGCAAGTCATCCCTGGAACAGCAGCATGGCTTGTCATGCATGACATCTCAAGCAGACAGACATTAGATCCTCTTGGACTGACAGCTGTAACTGTGCCACCTGTTAAAGCTGATCATTCTGTGTTTGTACTGTGGCATCATTCTTGGTGAGGGTTGGATGCTGCAAATGGCCAGTGTCATACCGGCCTGGGGTACATACTCAGAGAGCTCATCCATATCTCTTTTCATGTAGTCCAGGGAGGTACATCTCAGGTCATTCACACCAGCATGGACAATGAGTGCATCATATTTCTGCTTGCTTTGGGGTGACCTGCGTACTTGTGTTATGTGGCATATTGTGGCAGCCTACAGGCAGCTTACTGTACCCTTTCCCTTGTTCAGTCTGGTGAGTGTGACAGCAGTGTGTCTGCCTATACAGACACCTATTACAACTGTATCAGGCATGTTGTTTCTCCTTTTGGCCTGTGACTGTTTGGCACACCAGCTTTGTGTACTATGTGTTGCATGTGCTATGTTTGGAGGTTGTGGTTGCTTGGGATCTGCTTTGGAGGCTTCTGTTGGTGTGGTGTGTTTGTAATTAGGGCCTCAGGGAATGTTTTTCTGTGTTTATGTGTTTGGTTTACAGTTGTGATAGGTCTATGTGGGACTGGGTTTGTGGTGTATGTGGTTACCTTCTCCTCCTGACTAGTTTTGACAGTACTGAGTTGGGGGAGCTCAGCCTCCGGTTTGGATACATGGTTGCATCTCTCACATATATTTGTATTTATTGGGGGGAGTTGTGGGTTGTCTGTGTACTTGGGGCAGGTGTCACATTGCCTCTGGATTCACAGATTCTACTTGTTGTGGCTGGCCTTAGTGGATTGTATGTGTGGACATATTTTATTGCCATACTACTGGTCAGTGATTACTTCCCTTTTTATGTTTGCTCTGTCATGTAGTAGCTTCCTCATTCTCTTGCATGGTTTGGTAATGGCTGGAGTCCAGCATGCCAGATGCCTGCATGTATGGCATTGTGTCTTGTTGTTATTTGTGATTGCATACTCCAAGCATTCCTGGCTGTGTTCATGGAATGCCTGTATAACATGTTCTGCAGTGTGTCCCATATTCTGCACTTGCACAGGGCCTTTCGTGGATTCCACATCGGTTTGGAGGGGTGCAACCTATGCTTTACACATGTTTTTCACTGTGGTTTTCTGGCCAGGGACTGTGGACAGGATGTGTATATCCAGTGTGATTACTCTATGGTCTGGTCTTACCAGTGAGGGATACACTTCTCATCTTGCCATCCAGTACCCATGTTGCTGATTATCACATCCAGTATGCTTACCCCTCTTGTGGGAGTAGTACGTTGTTCCTGGGCATTTTGGTTTATGGATTCTGGGAACTTTTCTCCTACTGTGTTGGTGCTAGTATAATGCTCCCAGTGTATGTCTAGGTATTTTCAGTCAAGCAATATAATGTGGTTTGGGGGGCTTGATATATTCATGTATTCCAACATAGGCCAGGTGCAGTTCCTGGTATTAAGATAGTAGTCTGCAGCAGGCTATATACTGGGAGGCGGTTTTAGCCATTGGTATTTGACCATGGCTAATCCATGCTGCTTCTTGTTGTGGTACCAACATGGGGGTGTGGTTATCCTTGACATTTATTGCTAGTCACCCTCCTTTTGTAGCTTGTTCCATGTTTTGTGGCTGTACAGCACAGTATGAGGTGTGACCTGGTAGTGTTAGGGTGCTGATGTGAGCCTTGACCCAGTTTTCTATTACAGGACTAATATCTACATTCTCCATACTGTGTGCGTTTACACTGCACAGATCTTGCTGTTTAGACTTCTGGCATTGGGTAGCATTACATCTAGGTTCCTATCCCTTGTGGTACCTATGAAGGTGGGTTTGTGTTTTGAGACTTACCTATTCAGGGCATGCTGTGGGTACTGACAGTCTTTGCCAGTATCCATGGGGCCTGGACTGATAGGTGCACGCCACCCCTAGCAGGTGGTGCATCATGTCATGCACCGCATGTCTTCCCAGGCTGGAACACATTGGCTCCCCTTTGACTAACTGCATTACTTCAGCCAGTTATTGCAATTGATCATCCCATCGTCATTTTGTGGCTTCATGCTTGGTGAGGGTGGATGTTAGTCAGGGTCCTCAGGTGTGCATATAGTACATGGTGTTACATTACTTAACACATGGCATTCATGTCTCAGGTGGTGCTGCAGGGCTGCCTCTGTTGGATGCACATAGTACACTCCCTGTACATGTTTGTGAGCAGGTCATGTCATTTTAGGCATCCCTGTTATTATTTGAGTGAGTTAGAGGGGGTATCATTCCCAGGGTTCCTACTGAGCCAGTGTATGTGCTATGCGTTGCCTCTTTGCCAAGGCCAGGGCATACTGGGCATGCCTCCTTCTGCCTACTGGGGCAGGCTCAGGTTGTTCCTCCTCCGAGTCACGCTCTGCCTGTGATGGCCTTGGCAATGGTGGGGGGCTGTTTGGCCCAGCCCTATGCTGGTCCTGCTGCAGCTGTTTTCACAAGATCATATTATGTAGCATAGCACATACCATGACAATTTGGGTACATGTAGTTGGTGTGTACTGCATGGCTCCACCAGATGTGTCCAGACACCGGAACTGTGACTTGAGCAGCCCAAACACACGCTCTATTATATTACATGTTTGTGCATGTGCCTCATTATGGCGTTCCTGTTCAGGTGTGTGTGCATTTCTGATGGGTGTCATCAGCCACGGCTCCAGGGCATAACCTGCATCCCCCACTAGGTGTCCGTGTAGGATGTCCCCATTGGCAAATGTCTGGTACAGCTGTGCCAAATGTCAGATGTGGGAATCATGGTAACTCCCAGGGCAGCCAGCACACACATTCATTATTATGCCCTGGGCATCACACACGACCTGGCAGTTGATGGAGGGAAAGCACTTGCGGTTAATATAGGCCCTACCCCACTCACCGGCTGGTGCTTTGATGCGTATGTGCATGCAGTCTATTGCACCCACTACCTCAGGGTATTCCGCTATTTGCTGAAAGAGACGCATATTGCTGGCCAATACCTCATGGGCATTGGGGAAATAGACATGATCACCGACATGTGCTGACATGGCATCCAGGAACTGGTGCAGTACCCTGGAGACTGATGCCTGTGATATCCCCATCATATCACCAGTTGGTTTTTGGAAGGTACCTGTTGCTAGTATTCTTAGGCCAACACATACCTTGGTTTCCACTGGGATGGGTTCCCCTCTGTTAGTTCTGTGTGTGAGGCATGGCCTGCACAGCTCAACTATTTGCTGCAGGAGCTCTCTGTCCACTCTATAGCACTCTACTACCTCCAGCTCATGTAACCCGTGCTAGGTGACCCTGGGCCTGTACACTCCTCTCCATCTCCTCACTGTGGGTTGTCTGACACCATCTGCATTGTCACCACCCTCAGCAAGTCGCCTATGTCTCATTATGACAGCTATGGCAGCCCCTAACATTTCTGCTCTGAGTTCAGCTTTTTCAGTTTTCACTTCTAATAGCTTACTCCTGTCTTGCAGTGTCTCTTGAGAGAAACATCCTGCACTGCTGTTTGCAGAGTTTTAAGTGCTGGGCTGGGCAACTATTCTGCCTGTGTAATTGCCTGCTTCTAATTGTTTTCACCTGCTAGCTCCAGCAGTATTCCCTGCTAGCTTCATACTAATTCTGTTGCTTCCTTTTTCCTTTCTGTTTCCTCAGGGGGGAGCAGCGTGCATACCAGCAGAAACACGCTCACAGTTGCTTACATGCATGCACACATGCTTACACGGTTCAGAATCTGCCTATTTGGGTTAAAACGCGCACACACCAGCACAAACAGTGTTACAAATCTACCAACACGCTCCCACATGCTCAGTCTGCCTTACACGCACGCACACTGCTCTACTCACGCTTCATGGCATGCACACGTGCGCATGCACGACCAGCAAGAAACTTTGGTGTAAGTAACAGTGTACACCTTCCATTTCTTGACTTTCCCATGCTTATCTTGTGGCACTCCTCTTTCCCTGATCTGTGTCTGTCATCTGTCATGTTACACTGACCTCCAATGAACTGCATTTCTTTCTACCATTCCCCCCTGTGATGTCACCTATCTCCTACTCTATTGCTCCCCCTTATGTATCTCTTACACTACTCAGACTGTGCTCATTTGCTATGTGACTGTGGGATTCAGTATCCTAACCCTCATTTACATGAGATTGCCTACTAATGCTTAGTTACATGTCTTAGACTCAGCTTCCCCCCTTAGCAACCACTACATGGTGGCCATGTTGTTTTTGGTCTGCTGGTCCCTGCATTGTCATTCCATGTATTGCACAAAACCCACATTTGTGGGTTTATAACCTTCATTTTTATGTTTTATACAGTGCAACCCGTTTGTGCGGGGTTGCGCTGCGTTTAAACATCGGTGATCGCCGAAAAAAAAATTATATTTTTATAATTTTTACATTGGGTTACCTTGCCAATGGCCACATATTTGGCCATTGGCATGCTGCCTGACACATATGTAGCCTTTATTTGGAGCTGACATGGCTCCGTTGTGATTTTTGCAGAAACGTACTCAGTTGTCAACTGAGTACATTTCTGCAGCTAAAACATCTCTTACACAGGCTGGTTTCTGCTTCGTGGATCGCTAATATACCTAATTTGTATACCTTTCGGCTGCATGTGAGGTATTTAGCATATCCACGCCCAGTCCGTATAAGAGACGTTTTAGCTGGTCTCTTACACGGAGTTTAGGGCTGTTCCTGGATCGCGAGGCTTGCATGGAGTGTTACACATCTCTTACACTCTGTGCAAGCCTTCGTGAATCCTGTCCCCTATCTTTTTCTGGATTTCTCCATGATTCTGCTTACATTTGTCCCTGACTGGTTGAGAGGTATGCCAACAGAGCAAACATTTGCATAGCAACAAGTGTGTACATGGTTTTCTTTTACATTCAGCAAAAGGCACAACATTATTCCTCAAATAACACTGCCAAACATATTTTGGAGTGGGATTGGATTTGACACTTATACAGTGCTTTACAAATTTACCTACAGTACTGTTAAATTAAGCATAAGGCAGCCACGGTGGTGCAGCGGTTAGCGTTGCCACCTCACAGCAAGAGGTTTTCCGGTTCGATTCTCGGCTGGGGTGCCTTCTGTGCGGAATCTGCATGTCCTCCCTGTAGTCACGTGGGTTTCCTCCAGGTGCTCCGGTTTCCTCCCACATCCCAAAGACATGCTGTAGGTGGATTGGACACTCTAAATTGCCCCTAGGTGTGAGTGTGTGCATGTGTGTGTGTGTGCCTTCTGTGGAAGGTTGGGCGCCGGGCTGGCAACTCGACACTGTAAAAAACTCCACTGCCAGTCATGAGCGGACAGATGATCCGCTGTGGTGACCCCTAACCGGGAAAAGCCGAAAGAAGAAGACTGTTAAATTAAGCATGCCATTCTGAAAAACATTATCCTTTTCTGTACAACTTATCAGTGGACAGGAATTAGCCGACAAAAGTACTTGATGCAGTACCTGACCTGCATAGAGAGAACTGCAATAGCTTTGTAAGCAGGGATGCAATGGATCTATTTCTGATAGTACTGACAACATACATACACTTTATATTGTGCAGCTGTAAATATGGAAGCTGTAGACCTGCTAAAGCTTGTGTGTTTCCTACTTCATAATAAAGTTTACAGTGGGCTGCCAGGACTGTCGTCAGAAATAGACAAACATAAGTCCCATCTTATATTCTACTTGGCATGTACTAACATTGACCCTTCAATCAGGTTTGTCCATGTATGCACAAGCACCAGAAATGAAACATTTCCCCTAACAACCCTCTCAGTAGTCTGTCCATGTATACACAAGCACCAAAAATGAAACATTTCCCCTAACAACCCTCTCATAAGTCTGTCCATGTATGCATAAGCACTAGCAAATTACATTAAAATGAATCATTTTCTAACAACCCTCTCATAAGTCTGTCCATGTATTTTATATGCATAATAAGCATCAAATAACATCAAAATGAATCATTCCCCCAAGGATCCCTTGAGTACTTTGTCCATGAATGCACAAGCACAAAAATTAAACATTTTCCCCAACGACCCCTTCAGTACTTTATGTAAGCACAAGCAATAACATAAAACATTTCTCCAATGACCCTTTCAGTTAGGTTTGTCTATGTATGTACAAGCACCACAAATGAAACATTTCCCCTAACAACCCACTCAGTAGTCTGTCCATGTATACACAAGCACCAAAAATGAAACATTTCCCCTAACAACCCTCTCATAAGTCTGTCCATGTATTCATAAGCACTAACAAATGACATCAAAATGAATCATTTCCCCCCCAAGGTTCCCTTAATTACTTTTCCATGTATGCACAAGCACAAAAATAAAGCATTTTCCCCAATGACTTTTTCAGTATAAGTAAAAACAAAATTACATCAAAATGAATACTTTCCCCCAAGGATCCCTTATGTACTTTGTCCATGTATAGTCTGCACAAACTCAAAAATTAAACATTTTCCCCAGTGATCCCTTCAGTACTTTTCTATGTATGCACAAGCACTGAAATGAAAGTTTCCTTTCCCCAATGACCTCTTCACACTGGCTGCCTTAGAGTCAGACCCAAAACCCTCACCCAGTGCCTTTCCCACCAGTTACCATAGTCCAAAAAAACAGAAGATAAAATTGATAAAATAAAATATTCGCTACAACTGTCTGCAATAAGACAAATATTTTACATTAATATATTTAATTAACATACCACTACCAGGGCACTGACAGCAATGGACTTGGACTTCAATTCACAAACTCTTGACTTTAAAGTTAAATTATTAAACAACCAAACAACAAAGTTCAATTCAGTCATTTTAGTCTCGACTGATTTAGGAGGGAAGGAGGTCTGGATTATATATCAGTAGAAAAAGCGCAGGAGCCCAGCAATGGCTTTTAACTGGCAATTTTTTTTTTTTACACATGTGACCTGCCACTGAACCTGGCCTGACCAGATTGAATTATTAAGTTAGTCAGGCAGGGGGAGGCAGACCAATTGCACCTATTTACTATTTCCTTCACTGTACTGCAACGTGCAATCTCATCTCGATGTATATAACTTTCACTGTGAACTTCCTGTTTCAGCCTGAGATGGGATTGCTGCCTGGTTAGTGAGTTACTTGTTTTTGTGCATTGTGCTTGCTTGATGATTTTCCTAGTCTTATGCACTTAGGCAAATAAGACTAGGAAAATCATCAAGCAAGCACAATGCATGGGAAGGCGATCTTGGAGTGAGTCACCGGAGATTGTAAAATGCAAGTTTCCCACTCCCAGTCCCCGAGTCCTGGAATTTGAAGTTGAATGGAACTCCATAGGTTCATAGGTTCATAGGTAAGTACTAGGCTATCGGCCCAAGGGCCTATGTAAGCCTAGCCAGCAAGGTTCCATAGCTTACGCCACCCAAGAAAGTTATTTTTCTATGCCACTGTCCAGCAGAGACACAGAAGTGATCCCTGGGGTGTATTTCCTATTTCCCATTCACTCATCAAGAGTTTTCTTGAAGAGTGGTAATGAAGAACTTTGCTTGACATAGATGGGTAGCTTGTTCCAGAGTATAGGAAGTCTCTGGGACAGGAATCTATCCCTCCAGCATGTCCTGCTTATTGTGGTGACAAGGTTTCGGTCCCTAGAGTGTGTAGCTCAGAGGGATTGGGATTTCTTTAGGTGTAGCATGTCCAAAAGCTCTGGGTTTGATATAGCTTTATATGTTAGGCAGAGATCACCTCGGAGTAGGCAATATGCTAAGGAGTAAAGCTGGAGTTTTTTGAGGCGGTCAGTGTAGGGCATTTGTTTGAGGCCAGTAATACTCTTTGTGAGGTACCTCTGTGGCCTTTCCAGCTGCTGTAGATGTCTTGTGAGGTACATTCCAAAAGGGGCATTGTACTCTATAATGGGTCTAATGAGTGACGAGTAGAGGGGAACAATGACCTCTTTTTTCCTGGATGAGAACCCTTTTATGATGAGGTGTGCCATGTAGAAGGACTTCCTGACTACTGTGGCGATGTGACTATCAAAACGCATTCGGTGTTAAGTAGATTGCTGCCTATGTGGTACTTCATGGGTACAGAGTTTTTACCAAAGGGGATGACACTGCACTTTTTGGCATTGAGCTTCAGTCCCCCACACAAGTGTCAGTCAAGGAAGCCAGCAGGCTGGCAGCAGCAGAGGCAGAGAGCAACATTTTCTCCCTCATGTTTTTTTTTTTTTTATTATTATTTGTGTTTACATGAACCACCGAGAGGAATTCCACCAACTTAAAAACAAATACAAAACCAAAGTGAAACGGAGAAGCTCACGACCATACAAGCTGGCCACTTTATTAACTTATACATATATAATAAGTTAATAAAGTGGTCAACTTGTATGGTCGTGAGCTTCTCCTTTTCACTTTGGTTTTGTGTAATTATTATTTGTGTTTGTTAACTGCCAACTAGGGAGGAGCACCGATCACCGACACCAAAGAACACAGACTTCTGTCTGGTTAATCCAGCTCCTTTTTAGAAGATGTGGGAGTAAGCACTTTTAAGCTGTAGCAAGTGAATTTAAGTCTGTTAAATAATGGCATACATTTGAGTTTCAGACTTCAAACCCATCAGAAAACTTATATTAAAATGAATCCTGTTACTCTAGCAACTTTCTCAAGTTTATAAGAGCAATATTTAAAACATGTCCCTAGTTGTACCTCATTTTGTCAAGCTTTGTCCATATATTTTGCATGAAGAGGTTGAGAGGTATAGGGGGTTGCCACCTCTTCAAATGCCCAAAGTGGGACTGTTAGTGTAGAAACATGACATGTTGCAGGAGAAAACACACCCACAGCTATTGCAAAGGTCAAAGCCCCTCTTTCCAGGAAAACCCTACACTCATAGTAACTGAAACACCCTAGGATGTCTGCCAAATGTGCAGATGCATGTAGAAATCCACAGCAATAAGTGACACCTGTCCCTTCCTAGAGAAAACAACAATAGAAATATTTTTTATCAAACAGATTAAATTGAACTGTAGCTGTGCGGGTTTTCCCATTGTTTAGCTATGCATACTATAGCTTAAATAGCACAAAAAGATAGATAGCAAGATACATGCAGTAGAAATAGTATTACAATAGTGTAGGGGTCAGAGCGCTTGCTTTGCAAGCAGTCATACCTGGATCGATCCTCACTGTAGTGAATTCCATTTTCCATGTGAAAGCAATTTATGAAAATGTTTTTGCTGTATAACCTACTAAATAACATATATTTCTGAACTGGAGTACTGCATTAAGTGCAAATATGAGGTGTCATTGTATTAATGTGGTACAATCCACAAATAAACACAAGTGCCCCATACAGTATACATACACATGACTCAGGGATACTAAACAAAGTTATAATGTGTAATGAATTATAAATCCATGCCATACAGCAAATTGTGTAAAAAATGTATAAAGTGTCCAAATCTACCACTTTCCCAAGACCCATGTTTCTTTTCTTTCTAAATTTGTGCAGGGGTAAGCGGGAGTAAGCACGTTTAAGCAGTAGTAAGCAAGTTTAAGCCTGTTTGCGCGAGGGTAAGCAATGCCTACACAGGTTAAGCAATTTAGAGGCTGAGTATAAGAAACTGCAACTAGACGTTAGCATTGCTTACTGTCACGCAAACCTGCTTACAACTGCTTAAAAGTGCCTTAATCACTTTGTATCTAACAGCCCCTGTTCTGCCCAGCAACAAAATAAACATCCCTTGCAGGTCTTGAACCCAGGACACTATAGTCACAGCTGTTAACCAGTAAGTCATCACAGCTGTATATAAAACCGAGGTATACCCAAACAGATCCTCACTATAGCAAAATCACAATTTACATGTGAAAGGAATCTATAAACAGTTTTATGTTGTATAACCTACTACATAATATATATATATATATATATATATATATATATACATACATATATATATATATATATATATATATATATATATATATATATATATATATATATCTATACATATATATGTGAGTGTGTTTGTGTGAATTGGAGTACTGCATTAGGTCCAGATGTGAGGTCTCATTGTAATAAAGTGGTGAAATGCCCCAATAAACATAAGTACCTCATACAGTGTATGTACACATGAATCATGGATAATAAACAAATATATAACATGTAATGAATGATAAATCAGTGCTAAGCAATGTGTAGCCCAGCTAAATTGATTTGCCCATTGGTATACCCCTTTAAGCAATGCCAACCTTAGGTAAGCAGGTTTGCCCATAGCTTAGCATTTTCAAACCCATCCAATCATGGCAAAGTGTGGGAAACCAGCCCTATTTAAACCCCTCAGGTGGGAATATATCTCACAACTGGTTGCAGCTTCCTCCTGCAGGTACAATGGCTGGTGTCGGAGAAGGATCGTGCTTCTGAGTGCAGTGCTGGTGCATCCAGGAGTCCAAGGTCATGGCAGGACTCCTGGTAAAAGACCATGAAGAGAGACTGCTGCAGAGCCAGTACTAGGGTTCCCAATAAAAAGTGGAAGCCTGGGACGGTCTCACCCATGAACTCACCAGTGCCACTGGCATCCCTCAAACTGGTGGGCAGGGCAGGCATCACTATGCTGACCTGAAACAGAGGAAGAGGGAGCTCTTGGATCAGTGGATCCAAGAAGCTAGGCAGGGTGATGTCCCAGCAATGTGTAAGTACTCATTCTACTACCTGTTTAATAATTGCCAGCTCATGTATATTATGGATAGGTATGGCTAAATATTCCTCTTATGTCTTTGACAGCAGCAGCGGAGCGGACAGTAAATCAGGAAGCCCATGTGTGTAGGCTGCAGAGGCTGTATCGCAATGCAGGCTAGTAATAATCTTGCATATACTGTCATAAGAAATAAATCTAAAAGTAGTAGAAAGTTAACTGCCAGTATAAAACTTGTATTGTGTATGGGATGTACTGAATAAACCAGACAATATGGTAGGAAAAGTCTCATATAGGTTGTATGTAAATAAAAGGGTAACAGCCTGGCAATAAAGGTCTAACTCCTGGACTGCTTGTGTTTACTCTGGTATCATATGGTAATGTAGTGTTGCATTCTCTTAATAGTACTGTTGTATTAAGCACTGTTACTCACACTGTGCTACATAAATAAAATGTGTAGGAATGATTGTATAAGAGTGTTGTAATCACAAGGTCATACTGTACAACTGAGGGAGACTTAGACAGAAAACAGTGAAAATATACACAAATAACACACTCAACTGAGACATAAACTGCTGTATTTTTAGCACACACAGCCATGGTTCGAATCCTTGGAGTGGTAGTAAACTATATGCAGAATCATACCCCTCAACTGTACAGAGTTTGTCAGAAAGTTCAGATATTTGGCTTACATTTCCTGCCTGTCACCCCATCCCCCTGGCAAATCAGTGGGATGATCCCAGAAGTTTAGGCAGCAAATGACATACAACTGATGTCAGACATCATAACCATCAGGAATATATAAGAACAAACCTGTCACTCTAGCAACTCACCAAAATGTTAATAAGAGTAATATGCAAAGTATGTCACATCTCTACCCCCATGTTGTAAAGCTATGACCAGAGTGTGTGCAGTAACAGAGTGAGACATATGTGCATAATAATAACATGGAATCTGGTAATATGTGTGGCAACATTCAGGCATTGTTAACAAACATTCCCTCCACAGGTCTGCCTGATAAGAAAACTGTGCCTGGAAATAAAAGATTGAAATTCTGGACTGGTATTGTTTAGTCTGGTATTGTATGGCATTGTTAGTGTTGCAGTTTCTCTGAATAATAATGTATTACTCATCACTGTCATCCACACTGTGCTACATAATAAAACTGTCTAGGAATCCCTGTATAAGAGTGTTGTAATTACAAGGTCAGATTGTAAAACCACGGGAGACTTATAGACAGAAACCATTGAACAGATACACATCAATATCTAAATAGCACACTCAACTGTGATATACATTGTTTTATTTTTAGCAGACACAGCCATTGTTCGTATCCTGGGAGTGGTAGTAAGCTGTATGCAGAATCATACTCCTCAACTGTACAGATATGTTCAGAATGTCCAGATAATTGGCCCATATCCCCTGCCTGTTACCCTGTCCCCCTGGTAAATCAGTATGATGATATCTGACATTTACATTCTATAGCTATGTCAAGAATCTCAATGGCAACACCCAGATCTGCTCTGATTACAGCACAATGGCATGAAAATTACAGAACCAACTGATATTGTCAACGTCCTGGCAGATAGGTTCAGTGCTAACTTTACCCACCCCCCCCCTCACTCCCTAAAGGGCCCATATCTATACAGGAAGAATTCAGTGTCCCTGTAATTACAATTACACAGGTAAAAGCTGCACACTCTAAAGCCAAAAACACAGCATCCATGGGACCGGACAACATCCCAGGCTGCATTTTACAAGAACTTCAGAATGAACTGGCTCCCCACCTAAGCACCATGTTCAATCATAGTCTCACATCAGGCTTTGTGCCCACTGAATGGCGCACAGCAACAGTTATCCCACTCCACAAAGGGGGAGCTACCACTGATACCCGGAACTATCGCCCTATTAGCCTGACGAACCTGGTCTGCAAGGCCATGAAATGTATCATCATGGAACTCATAAACAAAGACACTGGTATCCTCCAAACTCTGGACCCCACCCAGTTTGGGTTTGTGAAAGGCAGATCATGCCTCCTGACCCTGATTGACTTCTTTGAGGCAGTAACCAAAGCCGTAGATGAGGGTAAGGTGTTTCACACAGCCTATCTTGACCTCGCCAAGGCTTTCGACACCATCCCCCATTCTGGAATTATAGCAAAACTCACTAAACTAGGTATAAATCCCTATGTCACAAGATGGGTTGCCAATTGGCTCACTGACAGAACCCTCACTGTAAAAGTTGCAGACTCCAAATCTGACTTCAAACCAGTGACAAGTAGAATACCACAGTGTTCAGCCCTGGGACCTCTCCTGGTATCTACTTCTCTGAAGTACAGGCTAACACAGAAGGCCTTTGTCTAACGAAGTTCACACATGACTGCAAACTAGGAACCATAGTTGAGTCCCTAAATGATGGGGACATCCTACAGAAGGGCCTCACTGAGACAGATGCCTGGGGTCACAGCCATGGCCTCAAGCTCAATGCCAAAACGTGCATTGTCATCCCCTTTGGTAAAAACTCTGTACCCATGAACTATCACATAGGTGGCAGTCTACTTAACGCCGAATGTGTGATAAGAGACCTGGGGACCCAGGTGGACAGTAGTCTCTCCTTTGATAATCACATTGCCACAGTAGTCAGGAAATCCTTCTACGTGGCACACCTCATCACAAAAGGGTTCTTATCTAGGAAAAAAGAGGTCATTGTTCCCCTCTACTTGACACTCATTAGACCCATTATAGAGTACAATGCTCCTTTTTGGAATGTATCTCACAAGAAATCTGCAGCAGCTGGAAAGAAGTACCTCACAAAGAGGATTACTGGTCTCAAACAGATGCCCTACACTGACTATCTCAAAAAAATTCCAGCTTTACTCCGTAGCATATCACCTACTCTGAGATGATCTCTGCCTAACATATAAAGCTATGTCAAACCAAGAGCTGTTGTACATTCTACACCTAAAGAAATCCCAATCCCTCCGAGCTACATGCTCTAGGGACCTAAACCTTTTCACCGCAATAAACAGGACATGCTGGAGGGATAGATTCCTGTCCCAGAGACTTCCTATACTTTGGAACAAGCTACCCATCTATGTCAAGCAAAGTTCCTCATTAGCACTCTACAAGAAAAATCTTGATAAGTGGATGGGAAATAGAAAATACACCCCGGGGATCACCTCTGTGGCTCTGCTCGACAGAGGCACAGGAAAATAACTTCCTTGAGTGGCGTAAGCCAGGGAACCTTGTTGGCTAGGCTTACTTAGGCCCTTGGGTCGATAGCCTAGCACCTACCTATGAACCTATGACCCTCAGGGCACCTGCCAGCCCGCAAACACAAGACCAGGTGGAGAGCATAATGGAGGTGTGTGCTACCTACACAATGGCTGAGGAGCATGCAGGTAAGGGCACATCAGTAGACCACTGTTGTGTATCCATCTGCATCTGTAGAGTTTAATCATGCATTTGTTAGATGAAATATATATAGTCTATTGCTGTGTTGTAGTAATAAATAAATGTGCATGATCTGTAGTATTGTGGGTTTGTACTGTTGATGTACTGTAATACTGCTCCCACCCTGTACTAATGCCACAGATGTGGCGACTGACATCACATCTCTCACAAAATTATGTAGGTACCTCTGGTATACCTCCGGGGCAGTAGCCTGTAGCTGGAGAGTATGGTGTTTGTTCAGGTTTGCCAATACACCAGTCATGTTATGGCCATGGTATATTCCATGCACACATTTAACACACCTACCCATAATGCATGCTGTACATGTTCACGTATTGTTGCTGTTAACTGCACTGCATCATAGTGGTCACCATGGTGGCATATATTTTTTTATGCCTTTCTGAATTAGTATAGTCCAGTTTTCAGTTTATTGCTGAATCCAGGGCTGTGTTACAAGTTTCTGTGTTGCCCATACCTTACTTGGATAGAAGGAAGTTTCTCTGTTCACCTGTGAGAGAGGGGAGCTTTGAGCAGCCTATCTGTCCCTGGAGGAGTGGTTTTAGCCCAGAAGTTAGTAGTTTATCGGCCATTTTGGGCTAATTTCTATCTTTTTCACTTCCCTGCTATAAAAACCGCATTTGTGTGGTTTTGTGCACCGGGCAGCACTGTTTAGCTAGAGTTAAACTATTCTCAGCTCCACAAAGTCTGCTCTTCAATTTTTCCCTTAGAACTAGACAAACTTTCAACTTTAGCACTCAAATCATTCATTTCACAGTCAAGCACTTGCTAAAAACTCATAGCAAGCACTAATTAACCCTAGCACTAGACCCCCCTATTCGTCCCCACCAGCCAATCAGAAAAACAGCTTACTCTATCTATTCAGACATGTCCAAAGGGCAGTTTCCAGTGTACTCTCCAGTCCAACTGGTGATTCTGGGCATTTTGAGGCAATGTTACAACTGCCTCATGTACACAGACAACACTTTCCTCCTACCACCAAACACTAATATATGCAAGAGATGCAATTATACAGCCAAACTGGAGGCAAAGCTCTCTCAACCCAAGACTGGAACCGACAGTCAAGAGGAGAAGGGTAATACTTGCAACACACCAACAGTCTTACATAGACCTAATAAACCAACACTGGCAAATAACACACATGAATACATGAAAACATACTTGAGGCACTAAATAAAAATCTGCAAAAGCAACAGAGACCTCCAAAGCAGACAACCAAGCAACCTCCACACCCCATCACCAATCATGAAACACATACTTCACATAATCAGTGTGCCACGCAATCACAGCCCTTAATGCAAAATAACATACTCAACACACTAGTAATAGGCAACTCTATAGTCAGGCACACTGATGTCCCACTTACTAGGCTGGACAAGGAGAAGGTTACAGTTAGCTGCCTGTCGGGTGCCAGGATCCGCCACATAACACAAGCACTCAGGTCACTCCAGAACAAGTACAAATACAACTCTGTCATTGTCCATGTTGGTGTGAATGACCTGAGACATACCTCCCTGGACTATATGAAAAGAGACATGGAAGAGCTTTCTGATCATGTAGCCCAGGCCAGTATGACCCTGACCCTGAGTAGCATCCTGCCCTCACCAAGAATGATGCCACAGTATAAAGAAAAAATGATCAATTTCAACAATTGGCAAAGTTTCTGGTGTCATTCAAAGGGGATCCAGTATCTGTCAGCCTGGGATGACATGCTCGACAAGCCACATTGCTTTGCAAGAGGTGGGTTGCACCGGTCACCCTTAGGCTTTCGAATACTGGCCAAGGCTCTTGCCGCCCCAATAGTGCCTTTTTTAGGCAAGGCTCAAAAGACAAACCCACCACCATAAATAGCACAAGTAACCAAAAAACTGAGGGTTATGCTACTCAATGCCAGAAGTCGAAACCTCAAAATGCATGCACTCGAGGCACTCCTCAGAATGGAGAACATCGAAACCTGTGCAGTAAGAGAAACCTGGTTTAAGGATCCTGAGAGCACCCCAGGACTACTAGGCTATAACTCATACCTTTCGGCCACAAACCAGGACCGAAACACAAAAGGCGGGGGTGTATCCATATTCATCAAGGATACTCACACCTCCAGGTTAGTGGCGCAGCACAATGCATCAGAGATCATCCATGTGCAACTAACAATGGGCAAAACTGCAATCCAAATTGTAGCTTGCTACAGATCACCCACCATGGTCCAGGATCCCCATTCCGCATTTCTGGAGACAGTGGGAAATATGAAGGTCCTACCAAACACCCTAATACTGGGTGATTTCAATTACCCAAACATAAACTGGGAGAACTACTCAAATACTAACTCCCTTGCCCAACGCTTCCTAGAATTTATAAACTCAAACACCCTGGATCAACTAGTCAACACCCCCACCAGAGGGAACAACATATTAGACCTGGTCATCACCAACATGGGTGACCGATGGTTCCACACCGGAGGTCAATCTCTCACTGGTTAGATCAGACCATAGACTAATCACTCTGGATATCCACATTCCGCTCCCACCTCCAATCAAGGAAACCACCATGAAAAACCTTTCAAAAGCAAACTTCACATTACTTAAGACCAAGGTGGAAAGGTTCACAGCCCCAATGCTAAAGGACAATGCTGTCCAAGCTGCTGAATCCTTTACAAAGGCACTCTATGAGCATCTGCAGGAATGCATGGATTGTGCTATCCCAAGTAAAAAAAAAACTCACGCCTCCAGGAAAAGGAAACCATTCTGGTGGACCCCTGCCATAAACAAGCTATACAACAGAAGGAGGAAACTAGTACAGAAAAGAGCAAAATCCCAAAAAGGAAAGACATCCCTGATCAGTATCAGCAAGAAACTATGATCCCTCATTAAATAATCCAAGGCTAGTTTCGAAAGAAAAATTGCCAATGACTCCAAAGATAACCACAAAGCATTCTTTAGCTATGTCAAGAACCTAAGTGGAAACTCTTAGATCTGCTCTGTTAGTGCAGAATGGCACAAAATACACTGAACTGACTGATATTGCCAACATTCTTGCAGACAGGTTTAGTGCAAACGTTACCTTGCTCTCACCCCCTAAAGGGCCCATAACCATAACAGAAGAATGTAGGGCCCCATCAATCACTGGCACACAGGTTAAAACAGCCCTATCCAAAGCCAAAAACACAGCTTCAATGGGACCGGACAGTGTCCCAGGCTGTGCCTTACAAGAGCTCCAAAATGAACTAACCCCTCACCTAAACACACTGTTCAAACTCAGCCTCTCTACAGGCTATGTACCCACAGAGTGGCACACAGCAACAGTTATCCCTCTCCACAAAGGTGGAGCCACAACGGACCCTGGGAACTATCGCCCTATAAGCCTGACTAGAATGGTCTGCAAGGCTATGGAATGCATCATCATGGAACTCATTAACAGAGACACTGGGAACCTCCAAACCTTGGACCCTACCCAGTTTGGCTTTGTTAAAGGCAGATCATGCCTCCTAAACCTGGTGGACTTCTTTGAGATGGTTACCAAGGCATTAGACAAGGAAAAGGATGTCCACACAGCCTACCTAGACCTCACAAAGGCTTTCGACACCATTCCCCATTCTAGTATTATAGACAAACTCACCAGCTTGAACATAAACCCCTACGTCACAAGATGGGTTGCCAACTGGCTCATGGATAGAACCCACATGGTGAGAGTTGCAGGTTCTATGTCCGACTCTAAACCAGTTACAAGTGGCGTCCCCCAGGGCTCAGTCCTAGGACCCCTCCTGTTCGGTATATACTTCTCAGAGGTACAGGCAAGCATAGGAGGACTATAGCTGACCAAGTTCACAGACGACTGCAAACTAGGGGCCATAATTGATTCTCCAGCTGATACAGACACCCTCCAGATGGGTCTCACTGAGACGGATACCTGGTGTCAAAAGCATGGCCTCAAGCTAAATGCCAAAAAGTGCATAGTCATCCCCTTTGGAAAAAACAAAGTACCCGCAAACTACCACATAGGTGGTAGTCCCCTAAATACAGAAAATGTAATACGGGATCTGGAGATCCAAGTAGATAGTAATCTCTCCTTTGATAATCATATTGCCAAGGTGGTTAGAAAATCCTTCTATGTGGCCCACCTAATCGCAAAAGGTTTTGCATCTAGAACAAAAGAGGCAATTGTGCCTCTCTACTCATCACTCATTAGACCCATCATAGAATACAATGCCCCATTTGGGATGTACCTTACAAGACACATGCAACAGCTGGAAAGACTACAAAAGTACCTCACCAAGAGGATTACTGGCCTCAAACAGATGCCCTATGCAGCCCGACTTCAGAAACTCCAGCTGTACTCGGTTGCATACCGCTTACTCTGGGGTGATCTCTGCCTGACATACAAGGCCATGTCCAAATCAGAATTGATGGACATGCTCCACCTTAAAAATAAAATCATGGAGAGCCACATGCTCTAGATATATAAACCTCACCACAATGATAAATAGGACATGCTGGAGGGATAGATTCCTATCCCAGAGACTCCCGATGCTTTGGAAGAGGATTCCAATATACATCAGGCAGAGCCCCTCACTAACACTCTTTAAGAGAAACCTTGACGGGTGGATGGGAAACAGAAAATTTACCCAGGGATCACTGCAGTAGTTCTGCTGGACAGTGGCGCAGGGAACTAATGGCTCTGCTGAACAGAGGCACAGGGAACTAACCTAAAGGGGTGGCGAAAGCCAACACATTCTGGCTTGGCTTATAAATGCCCTTGGGCAGATAGCCTAGTACTTACCTATGAAACTATATCTGAAGGGTATGTAAGAGTCCTGCAATATAACTAACAATCTGTCACTGCAAGATGTGTGCACAGAGATGAACATAATGGTGGGGCAAATGGCCTACAGTAGGGACATGTCTGAAACATCACCCTTATACAGTAGTACAACAGTGTATATATCACTATTACAATGGCAACTGTTACAGATTTCACTACGGCATATCACAATACTACATTCCACAACCCTTACAACCTGCAATGTGGTCCTAATATGAGCAATGAATGTCTAATATGGAATCCTATGTTAGGACAGCAAATATGGGGAATACATACCTTCACAAACACTGGAAGCATATGTGTGCATACACTCCAGATAACATATTGTAGAAGCAGCTTTTGAGGTATGGACAGCATGCATTCTTCATGAGTATGGACCTTCCAGCAAGTGCAGGTCCTCAATGTCACACCAAAAAATGGTCTGCTGTCCGAGACGTTTGGCCATCAAATGTGCCACTTACCTGCAACAGAGGCAGCTGTGGCTTGCGCACATCTTACAAGCCATGGAATGGATCCCATACCCAACAGGTAGCACCCAGGAGTTGGACATGTAGCCTTACCTCACCATTGCATGTATCATGGCAAACAGTGCAGACAGTCATGTATGTGGTGAAGATGTATGGGACAGGATTAATGTATAAAATAAACAGATGGCCATCCAAGACAGATGAAGACACATGTTGCAAACTGGTCATGCAGGCTGCCTAGTAACATGCGACAACACTGAGGGAGTTGCAGGAATGTCTAGCAAGTACTAGCTGTGCACTACCTGTGTCTGCAATTGCCTGAACTCTGCATAAGTGTGATGAATGGGTTAGGGTAATCAGATGGGACAGTTGTACCACAGGAAACATCAGCCAGGCCTCTCTACAGGTATAGTATGCATAACAGCAAAAGTACCCCAAAGGCATGCATTGCAATGTGTACTGGCGTACCAAGACCATGTTGGAAACCTACAGACAGTATCAATTAAGATGCACGTGCTGCACAACCAACACCTCACCCCACCTCAGGCCCACCATCCCCATCTGTACCTTTCCAGTGTACACCTGTATGTTTTCCATTCATTAGCAGGGACTAGGCCAGTACAAATGGTGTTCAGAGTTAGGGACACTGCAAAATTACACACATGTGTAGGCCATAGTTGTCAAGCATCTGCAAAAAGGCTGAGGATGGGGAGTGGGTGTTATCCTGAAACACTACAGTGCAATGAAGCAGAGATCCAAAGCATGCTAAGAATGGCTATATCTGTACACAGTCAAGGTCATGAATTGTGGCAGATAGTGATGGCACTGTGGACCTCTAAGGGCTGTGCACATGAGTTGACTTTGCAATCATGCAGAGTTGGTGGGCATTTGTAGGGCAGAGTGACCAAATACTGGCAAATGCAGATGGTCCATGCTAGTATATCCCTTCCAGGAATAGTGACTACTGTAGTACACATAACAGTAGGTGCAATAAACCATCATGATAAGGGTGTGCACAGATATGTACCCACAAATTGTATGCATCTCAATCAGCATCTGCACAACTAACACATTTGTTTGATACTGCATTTGACTGCACAGGTCATATGTCACATATCAGGATTGTGTAATGTTAACATATGCAGTAATGTGGCCCCATGGTATGTCAGGGAAGAGGATGCCATATCAATAAGGGTGTGTACACTCCCCATAGCAACTGTAAGGTTTGAAGGTTGTCAGTGTAATTGTATTTTATTGATGGGATCTGTAAATCAGACATCAGGCATTCACAAATGACATCTGTCCACATATCATCCCAGGAATGTGTCAGACAAACATATAGGAGCTATGAGCAGCAGAGCAAACATAACTGACACACATATACACATTCAGCAATGGTGTGTACACCTGTGAGGTATGGTGCACAGTACATGCCAGGGTGCCAAACAGGTGCACAGCAATAGTGTGTACATTGGTGCAGTGTGTTCCAGGGGAAGGGGCATCACCTACTAACACAACCCATACATCACAGAGATGTATAATGTTACTAGTAGGGATTGACTATAGCTGCACTGCATGCTGTTGAGTTCCATATGTTATGCATGTTGACAGATGGGTAATGAGTGGTCTGTGTGTAATATCTTTGTGCAACCTCACCTGTAAGTGTGTGTGTGTGTGGGAGGGGGGGATTTAATTTGCCTGTAAGTGCTATCTGGTGGAGTGGGGATGGTTGATGTATGTAGAATGCGTGTGTGTATGTGTGTGTGTGCGTGTGTTTGTGTGTGTGTCCATGTATGCACTTGTGCGAGTGTGGGGTTGGTCATACCTCTCAACCTCCCTTAGAAATCATGCAGTACATGGACATGGACAGACACATTAGACACCAGGAATACTTTTCTGACATGTAATCTCAGGACAGCTGATAGTATAATAAAGTCTGCAGCATGAAAAATGCATTGGGAGGGAAAACTAGACACCAGGGATACTGTTTTAATTGCAATCAGCAGAAAGGTGAAAAAATACCCACGTATGCAGCACTAAAGATGCATTGGGGAATTACTAGACAACACCAGAGAGTGTTTCCAAATATTACCATAGTCCACATAAAAAGTTAATAGAGCAACAAATCTTGCATCTACTGAACAATAGTTAAGTATGACACTCCAGTGCATGACATTACTGAGTGAGTGTACTAGTCATATAATAACATATGGGGGTCATGCTCAAGACGTCTGGACAAAACCAGTGTGAACACTTGATGACATCAGGGAGTCTTTGTAAAAAATGACTCCAATCAAGTTAGAGTTACTGGAGTAACAGGTCATGTTTTGTGATCAGTTTTCTGAGCAATTAGAAGAATGATACATTAATGATTGGTATTACTGACTGCAATTATTCAAGACTGATGCAGGATGGGAAAATTAAGAGAAAAAACTAGGGACATTCTGTAAACTCAGGGACAGGTAAGTAGTATAGTAAAAACACAGTATCGCTGTTCCCTGAAGGTCTGCAGGTAAGTAGTATGGTGGAATGTCAGTGTGTGTGTGTGTGTGTGTGTGTGTGTGTGTGTGTGTGTGTGTGTGTGTGTGTGTGTGTGTGTGTGTGTACTGTTAAGCAATGATGTGCAGGTCTTAAAGTGCATTTCTTGTTTTCCCCTCACAGGCGGCAAGGTGGTCAGGGTCCATCCTGCAGGCAATCTGATGTTGGTGTCCATACAGACACTGAAAATGATGATAGGTGTGTTGAGGCACAGGCTGGGTTGTCAGGGGCTGAAGCTGCACCATCGTTTGACATCCCACTGTTATCCACCCCATCCCTGCACACAGTTAAAATGCCTATACATACCCCATCACCAGTGGCCATAGCTGAGGGACAGTTGGTGGTTGGTGGCATGGGACAGGACAGGACAGTGTGGTATCTATGGCACATGTGTCTGGACACAGTAGCCATAGCCAGATCTCCAGTGGGGTACCGCATAGGCAGATGTACAGGGGTGCTCATTGGAGGGCTGCTGGTCATTGTGCCCCTGGCAGAAGTGCCACATCTGGTTCCACCAGACGCATGTTTTAGGCTGTCATGGAGGCGCAGACACATATGGAACTGTACGCCAGACAGGCTCTGAGGCTGCAGAAGGCTACTCATTCAGCTGTTACTGGCAACATCAGTGATTTTGCAGGTGTCCTCCGTTATTTTTCAGAGGTCATGGATAGACGATTGGGTGAGATGGTGGGAATTCTCAACCGTGGAATGTCCGTGCTCAAGCATATGGTGGGAGTGGTGCAATGGCCACATGGAAGTAGGCCAGCAACACCAACAGCTGGAGGTCAATGTGGACATGCCAGAACACAGAGCCACTGTCGTAGTGGCAGTACCACCTCCAGCACTGCTGAGGGGGCACTGTCCACACCACACCAGGCTACATGCACGTGGCCCTTGCCAGTCCCAAGAGGGACCCAGATCCAGTGGACATATGTCATCATCAGGGGAGAGTACCATATCGTGGCTTGTACCTGGTGGTGCCCATGGAACACCTGGCAGGCACAGTTCTCATGTCCGTGAACTGCACACTCGGCCAGGTATGGTCTGCAGCTGTCCAACAAACCCCTGTATAGAGCAGCCACATGGCAGAACTGTGTGGATGCATACACACACACAATACCAACATAGCTAGGGCAGCCCCATACCTATGCACACCACATCACTACAGCCAAATTAATAATTAAACCCCCTCACTCACACACATGGTGTCAGATGTATGGCTCAGCCTAGGTCTCTGGGAAACCAACAACACACCCTGTGCATATGATGATACCTGTGCCACATCCCTGTCATCCATAACATCAATGCATGGACAGGAGAATATGGTTCTGATGCAAAGGGTGACTGCACTATGGTGTACCAATGTAATGATGTGTAACATGTTGTCAGCAGTAAAGTTTAATGCTTACATGTCAGGAAGTATAGCTGTCCAGCCATAATGCATTATAGCTGTTATTAACACTGAGTGACTGTGGCCTCCATAATGTATTCCGTTTCTGTTGTAGGTGTCCACTGGGGTCAATCAGTGCAGGTGTTCATAGGTGTGTACCAGGCTATTGTCCATGGAAAGATGGGAAGTGTAGGGGATGTGTGCACAGTGGTATCATGCCACCTGCCATGTGCCAGCAGGCCATCTATCAACATATACCACGGGAGTGATCCTCAGGGTGAGCGCTAGATGCAACATCCAATCATCTGGTTGTCTCTTGCAGAGGGCCAGTGAGGTGCTCCAGTTGACATGTATGCAACATGTATTACATAACATGGTCAGTGTCTGTCTTGGAGACCTGTACCCAAGCATGTTCTGTTGACTGTGGTAGTATAGTTGAGGTATGCATGGCATGTGGTGCATACAGGCTGTGGATTCCTAGCTGTGGCATTCATAACACAGCTGGGCAGACATGTCAGTGTCAGTCAAGCATAGATTGCCTGTAAGTAGCCAAGATGGATACCTGACATCTGCACATCTGTACAGAGGACAGACATCGGCTAGCCAGGTGGCTATGCATTAGGATGAATGTGTTGACAGACAGATGTCTGACACCGATGGGTATGCCATTACTACATGACAGCAGCCCTCAATGA
>NC_056728.1:776351570-776509070 GCF_019279795.1 Protopterus annectens
AAGTCCCTAGCCACACTTGTGAATTTATGCTTCACATTTTTTTCTGTTCCTCTGCTTTTCAGGAGTGGTAAAACAAAACCTTTTATTCTAGCAATTTTCTAAGTTTATAAAATCAGTATTTGAAATGTGTCCCTGTTTTGGGGCTGTATCCCCCATTATTTGCTTTGTTCTATATGTTTGTGCTAAGAGGTTGAGAGCTATGGTGAGAAGTGAGAACTGAATTCACTAAATGATATGACAGCCATTTAAGTTTGTCTTCCTGTCTTTCAAGAAACTGCTGGTTTAGCTTAGTGGTATGTTGTTGCGACTGTAATGCACAGGGTTCTGGGTTCAAGACTTGGCAATAAAATGCATGGTGGTAACACAGCATTTTATGCAAGCAACTTTCCAAAATTATACAAGCAATGTTTAAAATGTGTCCCTGTTTTTTGGCATTTTGCCCCCCCCCCCCAATTGAAAATAAGTTCAAGAAGCTGTGCAACATGCCTATGGCTTACACTACTGTGATTCTGTATTTATATGTTGTGTGTAGAAGTAGACTGTTATTATGGAAATGTTCTGAATAGGGCAGTTTTGTCATTATTGGTGCACGCATTTTGCTTCATTACCTACTGGAAAAATGTTCAAACAATACATTTAAAATGCAATTGTGTGTGGACGTAGACTGTTATCATGGAAATGTTCTGAATACGGCAGTTTTGTCATTATTGGTGCATGCATTTTGCTTCATTGCCTACTGGAAAAATCTTCAAACAAATTTAAAATGCAACTGTGTGTGGAAGTAGACTGTTATCATGGAAATGTTCTGAATAGGGCATTTTTGTCATTATTGGTTAATGCATTTTTGTTTCATTGCCTACTGGAAAAATGTTTAAACAATACATTTAAAATGCACTCTAACTTAAGTCTAACAAGTGTGCTGTATTATACAAGGAATATAATTTAATACAATCAGGAAGGTGAATCAAGGAATGCATACATGTATGGCTGGCTCTAAAAATGTGTTTGAAAACAGCCCAGAGGAAAGTGTGAAAGGCTCAAAATCATGGGCAAATTTTAAGCTTTACTCTTGTTACCAAAGCAATGAATGAAAGTAAAACAGTTCACACAACATTACCTTGACCTGGCCAAGCCTTTTGATACAATCCCCTACTCAGGTGTAGTACAAAAGATGAATAATGTAGGAGCAAACACTTACATCACCAGCTGCATTGCCAACTTGGCTCACAGGATGCAGGAGATCAAAACAGGGGAAGAGACCAGTCACCAATGGAGTCCCCCAGGGTTTGGTGCTGAGACTTTTTCTGTTTGGCATATACATATCAAAAGTAAAATTAAATACCAAAGAGCTTTGGCCAGCTAAGTTTGAGATGACTGCAAACTAGGAGAAGTTATTGAATCCCCAAATGACTTAATCATCATGCAGGAAGGTTTGTCCCAAATAATAACTGGTGTCAAAATCATGACAATGCCCTCTGAGAACTGATCCAATCGTTTGGCATTTGGGAACTTGTATGTACAGTGACCTAACTTTTGACCAACATGTGCCCAGAGTCATAAGAAAGCCTTTCTATATTGCACAGCTTATAAACAAATTGATTGTGGCTAGATCTATAGATGTTGTCCCCCTTTACAAAGCTCTCATTATGTCAATCATTTTGTATAATGCCCACTTTGGCATGTATCTGTCTAGCCCCATGCAACAATTGGAATACCTTCAGAGATACCTTACTAAAAGGATACAAGTTCTAAACAAGAGGTCTTGCATGGACCACCTCAAAGATTTATTACTATACTCAGTATCCTACAGAGTGCTTAGAGGTGACATGTCTGGCATACAAAGCATCCTCCGACATAATACAGATGGACCTACTGAACATCAGTGAGTCAAATGGCATCAGAAATACTCAGTCCAGGTATCTAAACTGAATGTTGTGGAGAGATGGATATATATCACAGAGGCTACCACTGTTCTGGAACAGACTCTCCATAAAAATAAAGCAAAGCTCATCCATCCATATTCAAATGCAACTTGGATCTAAGGATGGGTAATAGAAAATGTACTCCAGGATTTCACCTCATGCCACTAATGGATAGAGGCAGCTCCTAAATGCTGCATCCCTTACATGGCCCCCTCAAATTATCTATGGTATGATCACAGTTGGTCTCACTAGGGCTAATATACAATTATCAGCAATGGGGATAGCTAAGACAAATCAGAAAATGTTAATTCAAGCACCAAAAGGGAATTGGCTAAGCTTAAATGTCATCCAAGTGAATCTATGTTGTGATAGCAAATAGTTATAACAAAATTTTAGTTCACTAAGTGCCCCTGTCACCCCCCCAGTCTTTAACAGTTTCCAGCGCCTATGTGATCATGAGCATCATTTACAAAACACAAGCTGCTGCCTAAGCAAAGCAGGTGTGCTTTTCCACATCCACCAGAGAGGGAGTGAGAGAGACAGACAGAGACAACGCAAGAAAGGAAGGGAGTAGGAGAGTAAGAGCTAAGCATGTTTGTGTCACACATGTACCAGTACGAGGTTTCAAATTCCTGTCTGACTATGTACTGCTATTACATTTTTGTGCAGTTATTGTATGCACCACAAAGCTTACATGTAGGAGAGCTGTCCAAAGGTAAATTTGAAGGTGAGTGACATCAGCAACTGTGATAAAGGAAGGATAAGGTAGGTGTAGTACATGTGCCTGTCCAGAAAAGTAGATTTCAAGGATGACACAACCACACTCTCTCAGGGGCTCACATACTTTATCACAGTTGGCAGGGTCAGGATTAAAATTCCTAACTAACTAGTTTGCTACACTACAGTATTACCCAGGTATCACATGCACCACAGAGGTTATCAGGCTGATATATGGGCAAAGGGTATGTGAAGGTGACTGACATAAGAAGGCATGCTTCAGTAGGGCAATGGGAGGTGTAGTGAGTGTGAATGGCTTCCAAAGCATTAATCTCCACACACACACACACACACACACACACACACACACACACACACAGATTTGCCATTACTGACATGCATGGGTTCATTGCTTCACAGGTGTGTAGTGGTTGACTGTGCCAGAAGGCTGTACTAGGCTAGGCAAAGGGTATACCTTGGCATCAGGCCACATGACAATGGTCTGCAGTGTGGCTCAGGGGTGTAGTCCCTGGATTGGCCGACACAGGTGGGCATTGTATTCACCATCCACTCATCTGGGTTACTATTGAGGGTGGCCAGTGCTGTGCAATGCTTGCTATGTATGTGTTATATATTCCAGAACATGGATGGTGTCTGGGATGTGAACATGTCGCACATGCATTTGTGACATGTGGAAGTGTACCTGGGGTGTCTGGGGCATGTTTTGTGGACAGATTGTTATTATCGGATGTGGCATTCCTGACTTCATGTGATGAGAACTGGCTATGGAACTGAGGTTGATCCTACACCTACATTGACAGCATGATACAGGTATTCACTGGTGTTAGTGGCATCTGTCCATACAGGGCATGTGTATAAGGCATGGTGTTTCCTTTGTGGGTTACATTTGCTAACTCTACAGTTGTTGCAGGCGTCCAGTGGGGAACATAGCAAAGGACCACTGTAAGCAATTATTTGCCTATTGTAGGGATGGAACAGGGTACCATGTCTTCTTTAGTCCACTGCAATCACACCATGGTTACTATCTGTGGGCAATATGCAGGGAACTACCAACATAGTGGTTGTTGCCTAGCCAAGTGTGTTTGTGTATAAGACATGGGTTTAGAGTGTTCTCTGGGTAATACAAGGGCTGTCTATATTGTTCCCCAATCTATAATGTCACATGTAGGGATATGGATTGTTTACATCAGCCTCTCTGTTGTTTGACATCTGTTGTCCTTGTAAGGTGGACATTGTGACATATAATAGGTCCTCCATATAAGTGATTTGCAAAACCCGCTCCACAATGAGTCCTGTTATTACACAATCACAGCTATCTCCACACAAGATACTGATGACAAACACACACACACACACACTTGACAGTGCTGAGATTCAACCCCCCTACCTAGCTATGTATTGTTAATACAGTGTACTGCATTTATCACACGTGCCATGGAGCTTATAGGGCTATTTTTTCCCAAAGGTGTATTTCAAGGTGAATGACATCAGCAGGCTTGCCAAAGCAGGGCAATGGAAACTGTAGTGACTGTGAATGGCCTCAAAAGCATTGATCCATCCAGAGACAAGCAAACACACACAGAGTTTCACATTTTCCATGTCTGGGATTAGAATTCATACCTCAGTAGTACATCACACTACAACATTATGCAGATACAGCACATGCCATGGAGCTTATAGAGCTATTCCTTCCCCAAGGGTGTATTTCAAGGTGAATTACATCAGCAGGTTTGCCAAAGCAGGGCAATGGAAAGTGTAGTGAATGTGAATGGCCTCAAAAGCATTAATCCCTACACACACACACACACACACACACACACACACACACACACACACACACACACACACACACACACAGAGTTTCATAGTTGCCATGTCTGGGATTAGAACTCCTACATCACACTACAGCATTACACAGTTATAGCAGGCACCACGGAGCTTATAGTGCTACTCCTTCCCCAAAGGTATATTTCAAGGTGAATGACATCAGCAGGCTTGCCAAAGTAAGGCAATGGGGAGTGCAGTGTGTGTGCTCGGGCCATAAACCATTCATCTGGAAGCACACACAACACTCAGTCACACATAGGTTTACATTTAACAGGAACATGTATACAACTGCTAGATGAATAATGACTTGTACAGTAATGTTACACAGTTATCACAAGCACCACAGACACTATAGTTCTGAGGGATACCAGAACCAAATGTCTACAGTGATTCACATTTGCACATCATGTGGTATTGGCCAATTGGATGTGTGCAGGGTGGGACAGACCTCATGATGGGAAGCTCTTTGTCACTGTCTGTCACTCTCTTCCACACATCTATGTATGTGTACATTTGGTCTATTATAGTGTGTTGTCCTTGGATATATGTGTGTATTCTTATCCGATGTGTGTGTAAAGCATGACTGGTGTGCAATGTGGAGTGTGTGCACAAACATCTGCGACTGACTGATAAGTATAGTCCACTGCTGTTGCCAGACATGGGCTTCATTTCTGTAAGCATGGGAGCATGCCCAGTATGACCTTCTGTACTGAATGTGTGAATCCATTTCAGGTAGGTTGTACTCCAGTGCAGGCTTTTGTGCTCTACACCTACAGCTAGCAACCTGTTTCTGCAGGATATCTGTAGATCGGTTGACAATATGGGGTCACAATGGGCAAAGGATAGTGGGATACTGTACCTAATTGTGTCTGTACTGCTTCTGCTACATGGTTTTGGTGTTAGCAGAGATATTCAGACATATGTACTGCTTTACACTGTGATGCTTTATGTCATCAACTACTGACAGGTATACATATTTGCTTGCAGTAATTTCCTGGGGAATGCAAGATGACTGAAGCTGTGTCCAGTACTGTGGTCTATAGCCTACATATTCTTGTACAATCATGCCATTCTGGAGGGGGAGCTGCAGACATTTGCTTATGGGTCTGTATAAATGGTTCAGCACCTTGGTACTGTGGTGGCTGAGGATCCCATGCTTGTACATCCATTGACGTGACAGTATGGCCGTATCCTGCTGTGGCCATACCTCACAAATGTACAGATTCACACAGGTTACCAAGAGGCAAGGTTCATATTTCTGGTCATTACCCCTTCACATTGTGGTTTATGAGCAGGTTTGTAGCCACCCATTCCTGTGTTTGCAGGCAGAGATAGTATGTGCAAACATCTGAGTTTCAGACTTCACACACTCCATAGTGTCCATGCATCTACCCCCCCCCCCATTATTCTATCCTCTTCCGAACATTATGCAAAAGTTATCTGATATGTATCCCTATAGTTATCACTTCATCCCAGCAGTATTTAGGGGTTGGTCCACATTTCATGCAGTAGAACATGGTGGACATGCTACTGGGATTTGTCAACATGGCCTTGCATTTGTGCTCTGTGGACTGTGTTATGTGGTTATTTGGGAGTCCATGAGATAACATACATTGGCAGTATGGGTGAGACACAGGTCTTTGACAGAGGACTGTAGGGCATTTGGTGGTGATGCAGGCCATCTGTAGCAGGCCGGTGCATTGTGTCACTCCTACAGTCCCAGGCTGCAAGCCACTATATTCCCCTGGGGTGACAGGGTAGGTGTACAATGTGTTAATGTCAATAGTTTCTGTCCTTATAGATCCATGGGTGTGGATACTGGCAGGGTTCTGCTTTCAGCTAGGGACACAACTGCATGGGACACCTCTTCAGCATGCTGCATTCTGTGGCTATTCCCATGCAGAGGTGGGGGTCATATTGTACTCATTCCAAACAGCAGGGATAAGAGCTGTGAGGTACATTTGACTGATAGTGGGGTGAGCTGGGTGCATGTGTGCTATGGAAGCTACTTGCAGCTGACTAACACATATATGTGGGGCATTCCACTTATGCTGGCTTGTGCAGGGACATCAGCAGTTTCTCAGTACTTCATACATGTGCCTTTTGTGGTTTGCCAGTGTTTGGCCAGACAACATCAGTATTTCATATTACACAGCCAACTAATGTGCTGCTAACCTGTATGTACAATTCCAAAGGTGTGTCCATTTGACAGTAACATTGTATGCACTCTCTGTCTAGGGTATTTTCACCTGTGTACTGTTTGTATGTCTGGACTCACATATGTGACATGTCCATCTTTCAGATGGTGACAGATATTACATCCGAACAATTAGTATGGATTACTGCTGGATTGTGTCTTGCTGGGATGCATTGTGTTTGGCACTGCAGTTGTGAAAACATGGCCCTGTCATCAACAGTACTGGCCAGTGGCAACAGGGACACAACCCTCCATGTCTACATGCTGACCACTGTTACACAATATACAACACACAACAATCTAACACACAGAGCCTTGCATATTGTACATGTGCTACAATCTATTCTGCTACTTTGGCCAGCTCAGGTAATCTGAGCTCCACTGTTATTATACCTACACATACATGTCACTACATTTCTACATAGGATTGTTGGGGGGGGGAGACACCTGACAACTGTAAGCCTTTGCTATGACTGCACTGGTATTTCAGGTACTCCATTTCATTCTGTATTCTGACCTATCATGCAGACTAGAGGCATATCTGTGTAATACAGTTCTTAGGTTTTATTGACCTACATTTCAGTTTCAGACTTCTTACCCTTCAGAACTAACATCCCACTGCCTGAGCTGTTGTAGTCTGTCTGTGTAGGTCTGCATGGGGGCTGTTCTCCATAGCCATCAATCAGAGGCCTTAGCACAGCCTTTCTTTATGTTTGTCTACACCTGTCCTGCTGGCTGAGACTGTTGTTGGGTATGTGATCCTCAATGACATGCATGTGTGTGTCCTATGGACACAAATTTGGCCCACCACATGTCCTGCAGTGGGTTTTGTCACCTTGTCTAGTACTGCCTACTATGTTGACACCAGTATTTGTTAAGGATTTCATGCTGCCAATATAGGTGTATACTATCTGCTGGCATCCCATTCAGCCACCCGATTCCCTAACATGCTCACATCCATACCATAGATACAGGTAGCAGAACATACTACTACATTCAGCAATTGATAGTGAGCGTGACTTACCTTGTGGCAGTGCCAGTATTGAGGATGGTGCTGGAGGGCTGACTACGTTGGATGCACATAGTACACTTTTTATACATGGTTAAGCACAGGTAGTGTCATGTTTGGCATCCCGTTTACTGTACGTGGGAGTCAGAATGAGGTGTCATTCCCTGGGTTCCTACCATGTCAGTGTATGTGCTATGCATTGCCTCTTTGCCAAGGCCTGGGTGTACTGGGCATGCCTCCTTCTGCCTACTGGGGCAGGCTCAGGTTGTTCCTCCTCCGAGTCACTCTTTGCCTGTGCAGACCTTGGCAATGGTGGGGGGCTGTGTGGCCTTGCCCCATGTTGTTCCTGCTGCAGCTGTTTCCGCAGGATCATATTGTGTAGCATGGCACATACAATGACAATTTTGGTACATGTAGCTGCTGAGTACTGCAAGACTCCACCAGATATGTCCAGGCACCGGAACTGTGACTTGAGCATCCCAAACACATGCTCTATTATGATTCTGGTCTGTGCGTGTGCCTCATTATGGCGTTCTTGTTCGGGTGTGTGCGCATTTCTGATGGGTGTCATCAGCCACTGCTCCAGTGCGTAACCAGCATCCCCCACTAGATGGCCATATGGGATGTCCCCACTGGCAAATCTCTGGTACAGCTGCGTCATATGCCAGATGTGGAATTCGTGATAGCTTTCAGGGCTGCCAGCACACACATTCATTATAATGCCCTGGGCATCGCACATGGCCTGGCAGTTGATGGAGGTAAAGCCCTTGTGGTTTATGTAGACTCTATCCCACTCACCGGGTGGTGCTTTGATGTGTATGTGTGTGCAGTCTATAGCACCCACTACCTCAGGGTATTCTGCTATTCGGTGGGAGACACGCATATTGCTGGTCAACACCTCATGGGTGTTGAGGAAATATATGTGCTCACTGGCATGTGCTGGCATGGCATCCAGGAACTGGTGGAGTACCCTGGATGCTGATGCCTTTGAGATCCCCATGATATCCCCAGTTGTCCTTTGGAAGGTACCTGTGGCTAGTATTCTTAAGCCTACACATACCTTGGTATCCACTGGGATGTGTTCCCCTCTGTTGGTTCTGTGTACGAGGCATGGCCGGCACAGCTCAACAATTTGCTGTATAAGGTCCCTGTCCACCCTATAGCACTCCACTATCTTCAGCTCATGTAGCCCCTGGTAGGTTACCCTGGGTCTGTACTCTCTACTCCTTCTCACTGTGGGTTGATCATCAGAATTCTCATCCTCACCACCCTCAGCCTCTTCCATATGTTGATTTATGAGAGTGAATGCAGCCCCTATCATTTTGTTGCTTTTGTTTGGTAAAATTTCCCCATTTGTGTATACCAGTGGTGCAGAGTTTGTGGGAAAAAACAAAGGGAAAGGTGTTTTCATAGTTTATGGTGGTGTGCTGGGCTAGGCTTGTGTGCTGCCTGTGTAATTGGCTGATTCTGATACATTTCACCTGCCAGCTATGCTAGTTCTCCTTGATTACCTTCCTACTGCTGTTTTCCCTTCCCATTGCCTTCCTGTTTAAGCCCCGAGCCACGCCATGCAAACCAAGTACTCAGATGTGAACGGAGCTGCTATTTCCTGGTTTAATTTTTTTGGTTTGTTTGTTTAAAACCCGGTGTCCACCAGCATACACACCCATTTAAGCAATGCAAAGACTGCTAGGCAGTTTCAGACGCACCCCCTTCCTTAGCTCTGTTAAGCTAATGGCAAACCCAAGTCACAGAGCTCCAATAAGCTTACAGTATGCCTGACACACCCCTCTATGATGTCAACTAACTCTTAGGCTTGCACCATGGTTTTCCTGCAGCTACATGGTTGGGTGCAGGCTAGCCATGAGGGGAAATCTGTGATTCAGTATCATTCCCCTCATTTGCATAGAATTGCCTGCTAATGCCTAGTTACAAGTCTGACACTGAGCCTTCCCCCTTAGCAACCACTATTCACTGGCCTTGTTGTCTTCTGCCTGCCTTTGACTATAATGGCAAAATTGTGATTTTGCATAAAAAGCTTTTTTCAAGGTTTTAGTTTTAATTTTGGGCCGATCCCATTTGCCAAAAAAAAAAATTGGCCAAAAAAAAAAAGTTATTTTTTGTTATTTTAAAAATGTTTTCCATGCCATTTGCCATATATTTGGCCATTGGCATGCCTTCCACATTATATACACCCTTTATTTGGAGCTGTCATGGCTCCGTTTTGTAGTTTGCAGAAATGTACTCGGTTACTAACCGAGTACATTTCTGCAGGTTACGCTAATCCTGCACAGATGGCTGCCAGCTTCTTGGATCACTAATTCACCTCATTTGCATGTTTTTCACTGCCAAATGGAGTAATTAGCATACAGGAGCTGTGTCCATGCAGGAATAGTGCAGGAGCGCTCGTGCACCTGCCGGGAACTTGTTCTTGGATCTCTCGGCGGCCATATTGCCTCGGCAGCTCTTGCACTATTCGTGCAGAGCTTGCTGAATCCCGGGGAATGTTTTTCTTCCTCATGGTATGGAGAAGCTCAAATAGCGCAAATATTTGTCATGTCCCACTGAATCACCTACTACATTCTCTTACAAAATATCAGCATATGGGGATAAACCATTTTTACGCTGTGTGTGTGGTTCATCACAAATGTAAAACAAACAATGTTTTTTCCCTACTGACACTGTACACTTTACACAATATCATACTTTTCTTTTCAAAATGAACACATACCTGACATCAGCATTGTAGCAGCCAATCATATCAGGAGTCTATCCATTTTAGTAAAAGCAATACCATGATTAACTGCAAGGTGTGAAGTTCCCATGATCTATTTTCAGAGTTTGCTGGTGCTTTGAAAGATAAATGGTACAGCAAGATGATGGCCAGTAGCTGGAAAAAGCAGTGGCAGATGTTAGTCAAAATACCAGCAGCACCTTTCAGTTTGTAATGCTGGTAAGTGCCATGGTAATTACTTAGCATATCTCTCAACTCTATCTCCTAATAAGGAGCTACATCCACCAAGGTATCATAGGGTGCTTCTTGTTTATGAATAACCAAATTATATCATTGACCTATTATAGATATGAGGGTGTCAGTAAGGTAAGAAACAACAGCATCTAGAGATAAACCCTAATAAAAGGACTCCCATAAGCTCTGTTAACTTGAGTTTACATTTTTTTGTGCTGAAATTACACTGAGTTTCTATATCCAGGTTTCAAAGTATAAAAGTTGGCATGTGGTAATTTCAAGAGATGGTTATGATGCCTGTTGCCTTAATGTTGACAGATCACAACCAAAAGTCAAGTCATGCTTAATCCATTTCTAGCTTCTTTTGTCAGCTCTAGTGAATCATAGCCACCAGTCCATGCCATACAGATTTGCTTTAGGGTGACAGAACAGATCTGCATTATTATTCCGTTTAAGGCTCAAGTCTCTTAGGGGCTGTATATAAGTTTTTGATTTTGGATATGAATTTTAAATCATCATTTACTATGACTACAGCATCATCAGATGGAATTTGATACAATCAGTGTTTCATGTTTGCAATATACTATTGCTTAAACTTATGTTAAATGGTTCTCTTCCTTTAGTAACACAAAACTGATACGCATTTTTAGTATAAAACATTCAGATTTCTAATGTCTACCTCACCAGCTTGCTTTTGCTTTCTTTCTAACCTGCAAATAACCAAAATTACAGGACTATTTCCTCAAGTTCAGATTGGACAGACTTGCATTTCTTATTTTTTTTCTGTATGCTGCAGCAGTATGGAATATGTATTTATACTCAGGAACAGATTTTAAATATTGCTCTTCTAAACTTAAAGCATTTCATTTGCTATTATAACCAGTTTTGCATTAACATACTTTTGTGAAGATGTGAGGTCTGAAACTCAACTTTCATTATTTAGTGACTTCAGTCCTCAATGATTTGCCAGAAAAACACACAATTTATGAGAAACATCCCAAAGCAGTGAGACAGAAATCTGGACATTTTAGAAACTCTGGATAGTTGAAAGGCTGGCTATATATGCAGCAATAGGAAGCAATAAGCTCCAAACATAATTAAATGTGTTATTTTGTACTATTTCTGCTGCACATGTTATACCCTCTGCCTTTTGACTTGCATTTTCACCTCATGCCATATCCCTGTTAGTGGTACTTCATAGAACATTATAGATTATATATGTGTAACTTTAGATGCAAGTCAAAAGGCAAAGGACATAATACACAAAGCAGAAATAGTATAAAATAACACATTTAATAATGTTGTTAGTTTCTTAGCTGAAGTTGTTAGTGAGTGCCCCACATTTTGTTCATTTGTCACATGGTGAGAGGTAGTATTCCCTGTTTTGGATATGGAAGGTTGAGGGCTATGTTTCTGTGTCCTGCAATACCCCCAGTATGAGAAAAGTGATCACTGATGGATGTTTTTTTTTTTTTTTTTAACAGTTATGGGTTCTTTTCCATTAGGTCAATTCTACAGAGTTATATTAAAAAAATCAGCCCCACACTGGAGATGTTTTACAAAGTTAAGCACTTTCATCTCTGAAATTTCTGATATTTCCATTGTGGGACTTAGTTTCTTTTTCTTTATTTTGGTATGTATTTGGTCATGGCTCAGCTTGTTGTTTTTTGGTTTTGATGGTATATTTTGCAGAATTGACTGTTTTTTGTAGTAGCAGTGAACAAAGTCAGTTTGGGTGGCCACAGTGGTGCAGCATTTAGCGTTGCCGCCTCATAGCAAGAGGTTCTCCTGTTTGATCCTCGGCTTGAGTGCCTTCTGTGCGGAGTCTGCATCTCCTCCCTGTGGTCAAGTGGGTATCCTTCCACATCCCAAAGACATGCTGTAGGTGGATTGGACACTCTAAATTGACCCTAGGTGTGAGTGTGTGCATGTGTGTGCCTTCTGTGGAAGGTTGGGCACCAGGCTGGCAACTTGACACTGTAAAACTCCACTGGCAATCACGAGTGGACAGGTGATCTGCTGTGGTGACCCCTAACTGGAAAAAGCCGAAAGAAGAAGTGAACAAAGTCAGTTTATGTGAAAGATGTAAATGCACAAGGTATACATTATTTGCTGAAATTTCTTTGTCTTGACATTATGCTATGATTATATTATCTGTGCTCTGTAATAGCAAACTGCAGTTAATTGCTGACTGAATTGCAGTCATATGGTGATCAAACTGAGGTTATAGACAGGTGAAAAATGCTACTTAGCAGGTGGGTAAAGTAAATAGGTAGTACAGATAGCTGTGTTCTGACTACTTGAATGTGTGTATGAATGTGTATACACAATTTTTGTTTATGTGCTTATGCATATATTTATACATTAATTTGTGCATGTATGTTTTTATTTATGTAAGTATTCATGCATGACAAACAGTGGCAGCTGGATAGGTGAATGTGGGAGTGAAAATGTGTTTCCTTCAGGACTAATTCCATTTATTGTTAGTTTTCTCAATGTGTCATCGAACCTGAGATCTTTATGGTCCTACAGCATAAAGCTGCCTTCTATAATAAAAGTTGGCAATTTTATTCTTGATATCATATGAAAGATTGCATAATGTTTGTGATGCCTCTCCTTTCGACCAGTAATCAAGTAGCCTCAATCTTCACCACTGACACCAGTGAAGGACATTCATTTGGAATAAAAATAGATACACACAGTATTTCCAGGGCTGTGTTCCAAGCACAATTTCACTTAAGAGCACACCAGCAGCACACTCAGTCCTGGGGCTGGGTTTTCCTCTCCAGGCCCCAAATAAGATTCCACCTTTCTCTCTGCAGAAACCAGTGCTCTGTGTCCCAGTTCCAAGTAGCTGACACACACACACTCTGAGATTTGATTTTCACAGACACACACACACACACACACACACACACCTGGGTAAGTCTGCACAGATTTATCAGGTATGCCCAGACTATAAGGTAGTTCCACTGCCACCAGCCAGCTACACTAGGGCTCTTATAAGGGTAGCCAATTATACTGAGTGAAATTAATACTAATACCAATGGTAATGTTGACCAAACAGTAAGGACTTCAGGAACGACCACAGTGTCACCAAATGAATATAAGTACTCTCAAAGGTTAAAATATTCTCTAAAAGTCAAGCCACAATGAAATGCTAATAAAAGAACATGACAATACTAAATATCTATTTACAATAAACACTAGAGTTTCAATCACAAGAAATATTAAAAGTAACATAAATGGAAATGTTTACATGGTTACAAAAAAAAATACTTAACTAATCTCACTATATTTTCTTGACTATTCTAAAGAATTACTGCCCACTAGTTCACTTACTAGAGCAAGGCAAGATGACGTGGGTGAGTGGTCCTTCTTTGTCAGGTTTCACAAACAGACTGCTGAGAGCTGAGTGACATCTCTCACTAATATCTAAATATCATTTCAGTGCTAGCTATAGAATGTCATCACGTCTGGTCATCTGCATCTGGTTCCCGCACTACCCCCTTTACTAGAAACAGAAGCCAGGATCTGTGTCACAATACACACACATAGAGCTTTGCTAAGATGTATTACAGCATCTGTAAAACTGTAAAACAATTTTAACACTTCCACTCTTTCTACAGCGCTACAAAGCCAGGCTCCTCACAGACATTTCATCTCTGGCTGTAGTCAGAACTCTCAGATACAATGTTTATGGCCTAAACCAGGTAATTTAATTTCAGACTATTTTTCAAAGTTAGCTAGACTGAGATTAACCTCTTCTCTTCCAGTATCCTCAGTTACAATATATTAATTTCAATAGTTACAATACAGTCTGACATACAAGTATATTTCTTTTCTGTCCAGCAGGACCCACTGTTGGTACATTTTTAACACAAGCAGCATTACAAATCAGTTTGATGTACAAATGACATACAATTATTTATAAAATTCCAGCTAACTACACTGGTATATGTTACACATCCACTGCCTTACTTCTTCTGGCATAGCTGGCACTACCTCACATCATCACATTGTTCAAAAAAATTGCAGTCACACCTCCTGCCTAAGTGATCCTACTTTCAGTTAATTGCTGAAGCTATTTCAGTCACAAGAAATATAAGATTTTCTGTCTGTCTTGGTGTTTTGCTATTCTCCCTTTTCCTTCCACACCTCTACTTAACTGCTACAGTGATGGCATTATTTTTTGAAAACAGTGTTAGCTGGAATGTACAAAGGGAAAATACTGTAATTAAGACACAGAATAAACCTCATACATTTGGTCGAGTGGCCTCTGAAAGACATGCGTGAATGGGTGTGACTTCGCTGAAGGTTGGTGTCAAGCTGGCAACTCGGCACCATAATAATCTACTGCCAATCATTAGCGGACCAGAGTTCTGCTGTGGCGACCCCTAACTGGGAAAAGCTGAAAAGACAAACAACATTTTTTTTTTCTTTTGAGAATTAAATCCCACAGATTGATTACACCTGGAATGCATCATTTGATAATGTTCCTCACATTTACATTATTGAACTTGTTTCATTGTGGGTCACAAATGCCTCTTTCATGCTGCTGACCTTTTTCATACATGATAATTACTGTACCTTCATGCCTTCAAAGTATAACTTTTCAGGCTGTATTGCATTGTTTGCCTCTTCAGCTTCTATGCTTGCTCTAACAGTCACAGACAGTGTTTTATAATATTTATTTCACAATAATAATGGCTATTTTTTATCACTAAAAGTGTTCAACTTTATTTAACATATAATATAAAATAATACACATTGCTACATATACGTATGGATGTATTTATACATTTGTGTTATATATCTTTTTATTTATATTTATTTTTAGACACTTGATTACTGGGAAAGTCCAAATGAGAAGAAGCCCATTTTCAGTGGAAGCCTGGGGAGAAAAGCTCCAAAGTATTACAAAACATTTTAAGAACAATAATTTTACAGTCTTTAAAACAATGCTAAAAACAAATACAGTTTAAATACTTATACCAAACAAGACATAATATGACAACATTGTTTAAGAATAGATACAAGTTATATGGCAATGATTTAATAGTCAGAGAAATTTTAGCCAGTTTATAGAAAAATTCAAGGTAAATTTATATAATACAAATAGGAAAAGCAAGCATATGGTATATTTAGAGGGTACAGAAATTGACAGAAGTAAAGAAGTGAGTGAAGAAGGGAGAATAAGGAGATGTAGGGTATTAATAGGCATTTGTTCACATTTAACTCATTCACTCCAGAGCAGCTCAGGAAAAGCTGCCTGCTGAATTCCACCATAGGAACAACAGAGCAGCCTGAGCTCATTTTCAGAAAATCCATTTGTAATACTATACAGAAAACAAATGCTCATAACTCTTTAACTATAAGAGCTACACTAAAAGTGTAAACGCGAAAGTTGTTCAGCAGACACTGACCTTTCCAACAGTGTAAATGTTGATAGTGCATACCAAAGTCATAATGAAATATTTGGCAAGGAATGCTGATATTGTGCAATTTTTAATTTTTGGAAAAGCAAAGCACAATATCTTGGTCTATGTACCATGCAGACCCATACAATTTGAATTTAATTTGTTAGTATGAATGTCAGCTTTAAAATGATACTTTAACCATAACTGTGTGACACTCCTTTCATGAGATATTCACAGAAATATGATTAGTATATTATTTCTCATAATTGATAAATAAACAAAGCATGATATCTCATCACCTGTAACAGACAGAGCCTACATATCAGTGTAGAAGTTGTGCATCTGAATGTCAGCTTCAAAATGACGCATCATTTGTGTGATTACCATGTTCCTCGCAAAGATATGGGCATAATAATGAGAAGTATTGTAAATGTATAATTTTCATATTTGTACAAGACTAAACAAACTGTAATATCTGTACGTGTGTACAGTGCCTAGACATAGTTCTTTTACCATGTTGTAAGGAGTAACACTGTCTTCAAAATGATGCATTACTTCACACAATGTGGTGCTCCCTTGCAAAGTTATTTACCAAAATATGGAAAAAATCATAATTTCCATAACCTAAGTCAGAAACAAACTTTGATATCTGCCTATGAGTACAACATACAGGTACCATTCTTTTACCACGTTAGAACTATAAATAATCTTTTCAAATGAGATATTACTTGGCACATTCAGATGCTCCCTTGCAAAGTTATTTACCAAAATATGAAAAATATCATAATTTCCATAACCATAAGTCTCAAACAAACTTTGATTTCTGCACATGTGTCAAACATACTGGCACAATTCTTTTACCATATTAGAACCAGCAATACTGTCTTCAAAATGAGATATTACTTGGCACATTCAGATGCTCCCTTGCAAAGTTATTTACCAAAATATGAAAAAATATCATAATTTCCATAACCATAACCATAAGTCTCAAACAAACTTTGATTTCTGCACATGAGTACAACATACTGGCACAATTATTTTACCATGTTAGAACTATAAATAATCTTTTCAAAATGAGGTATTACTTAGCACATTCATATGCTCCCTTGCAAAGTTATTTACCAAAATATGAAAAAAATTATAATTTCCATAACCATAATTCTCAAACAAACTTTGATATCTGCACATGTGTCAAACATACTGGCACAATTCTTTTACCATATTAGAACCAGCAATACTGTCTTCAAAATGAGATATTACTTGGCACATTCAGATGCTCCCTTGCAAAGTTATTATACCAAAATATGAAAAAATATCATAATTTCCATAACAGTTATTTGCCAAGCTCAGAGAAATAAATTTTACATAACACATTTCATAATAGTGTTTTACTTACTATACTGGTCCAGCTTGGTCATGGGTGTTTTCCATTCTTCTCACAATCATGCAGGGCTCTCCTCACGCCATTGTGGAGGTTGGTCAAGAAGAATGCAATGGCCTCCTCAGTTAGGTGAATGCCATCCCTTCTGAACCAGTGAACATCTTCCCTTCCTCATCTGAAATAAAGCAAGGGTGGACACTGACAAGGGTGCACAGCCAGGGCACATGTAAAGAGAAAAAGCAGGGTAAGGACCGCCGCTCCACTAATATGCCAAGGACAGGCATGGGGCTCCAGATGTTGGTTATCTGTAGTGTCCCATAGCTGTGCCGGCTGCCCACTCAGACTGCTGATACCACTATGGTCTCATGACCTCCTTCAGTGCCAGCAGTCTGCCTTACCTCTGCCTTTTCTCTTTACATGTGCCCATTCAGCAATGGACCTAAGGGATGAGGGACTGAAGTAACTCACTAATTGCTGTCCTGACCTACCGGAAGGGAGGGAGACTGAGGGGAGAGCTACATCAAGGCAACATGTCAAAAGACCAAGACTGACCCAGGCTGTGTCTTTTTGCATGTTTTTGCAGTACATCACAGTGGCACACCCAAGCCCATGCTTACCGAGGACAGCAGCACTATGGGACTGTGCTGTAGAGTCTCCAGGTTCCCAAGTGCGATCCCGGTGGATCACAAGATCCATGCTGGCCGGTATGCCCCCTGTGATGCACCCAGCAACACAATATTCGGCGATGGGACAGCCTAAGGTTTTTGGCTGCTCCCTTCCCAGTGACTCCCAGAACAGCAGAAGACAGTCTTACCTTATCTGAAATAAAGCAAGGGTGGACACTGACAAGGGTGCACAGCCAGGGCACATGTAAAGAGAAAAAGCAGGGTAAGGACCGCCGCTCCACTAATATGCCAAGGACAGGCATGGGGCTCCAGATGTTGGTTATCTGTAGTGTCCCATAGCTGTGCCGGCTGCCCACTCAGACTGCTGATACCACTATGGTCTCATGACCTCCTTCAGTGCCAGCAGTCTGCCTTACCTCTGCCTTTTCTCTTTACATGTGCCCATTCAGCAATGGACCTAAGGGATGAGGGACTGAAGTAACTCACTAATTGCTGTCCTGACCTACCGGAAGGGAGGGAGACTGAGGGGAGAGCTACATCAAGGCAACATGTCAGAAGACCAAGACTGACCCAGGCTGTGTCTTTTGCATGTTTTTGCAGTACATCACAGTGGCACACCCAAGCCCATGCTTACCGAGGACAGCAGCACTATGGGACTGTGCTGTAGAGTCTCCAGGTTCCCAAGTGCGATCGCGGTGGATCACAAGATCCATGCTGGCCGGGTATGCCCCCTGTGATGCACCCAGCAACACAATATTCGGCGATGGGACAGCCTAAGGTTTTTGGCTGCTCCCTTCCCAGTGACTCCCAGAACAGCAGAAGACAGTCTTACCTTATCTGAAATAAAGCAAGGGTGGACACTGACAAGGGTGCACAGCCAGGGCACATGTAAAGAGAAAAAGCAGGGTAAGGACCGCTCCACTAATATGCCAAGGACAGGCATGGGGCTCCAGATGTTGGTTATCTGTAGTGTCCCATAGCTGTGCCGGCTGCCCACTCAGACTGCTGATACCACTATGGTCTCATGACCTCCTTCAGTGCCAGCAGTCTGCCTTACCTCTGCCTTTTCTCTTTACATGTGCCCATTCAGCAATGGACCTAAGGGATGAGGGACTGAAGTAACTCACTAATTGCTGTCCTGACCTACCGGAAGGGAGGGAGACTGAGGGGAGAGCTACATCAAGGCAACATGTCAAAGACCAAGACTGACCCAGGCTGTGTCTTTTGCATGTTTTGCAGTACATCACAGTGGCACACCCAAGCCCATGCTTACCGAGGACAGCAGCACTATGGGACTGTGCTGTAGAGTCTCCAGGTTCCCAAGTGCGATCCCGGTGGATCACAAGATCCATGCTGGCCGGTATGCCCCTGTGATGCACCCAGCAACACAATATTCGGCGATGGAACAGCCTAAGGTTTTGGCTGCTCCTTCCCAGTGACTCCCAGAACAGCAGAAGACAGTCTTACCTTATCTGAAATAAAGCAAGGGTGGACACTGACAAGGGTGCACAGCCAGGGCACATGTAAAGAGAAAAAGCAGGGTAAGGACCGCTCCACTAATATGCCAAGGACAGGCATGGGGCTCCAGATGTTGGTTATCTGTAGTGTCCCATAGCTGTGCCGGCTGCCCACTCAGACTGCTGATACCACTATGGTCTCATGACCTCCTTCAGTGCCAGCAGTCTGCCTTACCTCTGCCTTTTCTCTTTACATGTGCCCATTCAGCAATGGACCTAAGGGATGAGGGACTGAAGTAACTCACTAATTGCTGTCCTGACCTACCGGAAGGGAGGGAGACTGAGGGGAGAGCTACATCAAGGCAACATGTCAAAAGACCAAGACTGACCCAGGCTGTGTCTTTTTGCATGTTTTTGCAGTACATCACAGTGGCACACCCAAGCCCATGCTTACCGAGGACAGCAGCACTATGGGACTGTGCTGTAGAGTCTCCAGGTTCCCAAGTGCGATCCCGGTGGATCACAAGATCCATGCTGGCCGGGTATGCCCCATTTGATGCACCCACCAACCTAAGAGTAGTTGGCAAAACAAAAGTGAAGAGGGACCTTCCTGGCATTGTTGCTGAAGGGCTTGGCTGCTAATTCACAAGGGGGCACAGAAAGAGCACATGTACACTGAAAATGCAGTTGAGGCACTCTGCTTTACCTCTGCCTCTTCCATTTACATGTGTCCTTTCTGCAATGGGCCAAAGGGAGGAGCTAATGTAAAAGCCTAGACTGACCCAGGCTGTGTTTTTTTGCATGTGGCCTTTGCCTGAGGGAACCATTACATCAGTGGCACACTCAAGGCCCACAGCACTATGGGAGAGATTTATGGCCATGGTACTCTCCAAAGCATTCAACACACAGGTTGACCTTGCAAGTTGGACATCCCCATGATGGCTCAGCACGTTTACCCTTGCTGGCACAGTTTTTGCATCTTGATTTATGCCATTTCACTGGAAAGTGAGAGCCATGCTCAAATCTGCTCACAGCCTCTGGGACAGTAATCTCAGTGCATCGTTTCCTCTTTGTGTAACTGGCAAGAAGATGCAAGCCTAGGTTCCTTCGAACTGTAACTGTGTTGCTGGAATAATACGTCCAGAACGTGATAGTTGCTGATGTCTGATACTTTCACGGAATATAATGAAAGCATTGACAATGGCCACATCCCATAAGAACCAGAACAAGTACAGCCACCATTTGCGGGCCTTTCTGGCACTGGGATACTGTGTCCTCAGCTGATCTGCTCTGTCCACCCCATTCATGTAACTGTTGTACATGTTTACAACTGGTGGACATGGCACTGATGTCTTTATTCCATCACGCTTTCTTCTGTATGTGCTGGAGACTGGCAAGGTTGGGTTACAGTTAGTTGACAGGAGGAATACTGGTTTGCTATCCTTCCATTCAGTAGCTAGCAGTGGTCCACTCTGCAATTGCTTGTAGTAGCCTCGAGCTGCTTTTCCAATGGCCTGTCTGTTGAATGTAAGAGGCCATCCTGACCTATTGGTGCGCATGGTTCCACAACAGTATAGATCATCTTTCAGCAATTGCTGTGCTAGTGGAACAGAGGTAAAGAAGTTATCAAAGTAAATGTGATGCTTCTTGCCAATCAGTCCCCTAGTTAAGTCAACTACAACTCTGTGTGCGAGCCCAACCTCTGTATTCTGCTCCGCTTTTCCAGTGTATACCTGGAATTCACGTACATACCCATTGGTTGAGTCTGCCAACACCCAAACCTTAATGCCATACCTCTCAGGCTTACCAGGCATAAACTGCCTAAATGTCAAGCGTCCACGGAAGCCAACCATGGCTTCGTCTACAGCCACCTCACGATGCACATTGTATCGTGTCCTACATGCATGAAGTACTGCATCCAGTATTGGCCGTGCGTGATGTAGCTTGTCATGACCCACAGCACCATGTGGTAGGCTCAGGCTGTTATCATTGCAGTGGAAGTACTGCTGAATTTTTCAAACCTATCTCTGGTCATGTACTCTGCTATTGGGAAGCGACCATATACATGGTGCTTTCCCAGTACTGCCTCAATTCAGGAACATGTACAATAGACATGTATATTCTGACACCTAGAAATGTGTATGTCTCCTGGGCACACAGGACTCCACCGCGTATCAACCTTGCCTGCTGCGGCCTGCCTCTGTGCAGCATAGCGATTGGTTTCATTAGCAATACAGGTGTATAGCTCCTCTGGGAACATCAAATTCAGGAAGTCCATCTCTGTGCTATCTGAGCCCAAGTGATCTATTGGTCCTACTGGCCCCACAAATTCCTCAATGTGTAAAGTTTGAAGATGTTTTTCCCACGTGATTTTACGTGGTGGGCATGCTCGGTACCTGACTGGGTCGCAAGGAAGAGTTGGAAATGGGAAAGGCTGAAGGGTTGAGAGATGATGCTCTCTCAATGCCAGTAGCAACTGTACTGCTTGCAGTTGGTAGTGAACTGTTGACACAAGTTCCCTGCTGAGGCACACCCATATCAGTCTCTGACAAGGAGCTACTTGGACTCATATCTAGAGGATTATCTCCATCAAAAGCACCAAACTGTGGACTACTTCCCACATCATGCAAAGTCGAAGGCACATCCACACCCTTATCAGCACTTGCAGTGCCATGCACTGTGGAGGACTGCATAGCTGTGTCAGTCAGACCAGGTGCTTTCGTGAACACAGATAAAGGCATGTCATCATCTGCCATACTCTGAATGCCCTTGGTGGCCATAGTGTGTGGCCAACTTGTGTGTGGGCACCTTCCTTAGGTGTGCAAGTGGCACATCATCCTCACTGTCTTGGTCACTGTCATAATTACTGGTTAGGTCTGCTTTGGCAACTGGTAGTGGTCTTTCAGGAATGGCGGGCACAGGAGCATCATCCTTATCACAGGCAATGGCCTTTTCACGCAGACGCGAGTGGAATGTCATCATCTGAGTCATAATCATCATCCTCACTCTGGTTGGCATTATGTGGTACATCAAGGTGCATACCATTGTCTGAACCACTGCTAGAACCATCACAGTCAGTTTCTTCACCCAACAGGTAAATGCTGCTTGCTTTCTCCTCAACAGATGGCATCTTTGGATGGTGGCTGTGTTGCTTTACACTTGAAATCACACCTGAAAACACAATGCAATACAACATTCAGATGTAATATACCTGCAGAGAGGCACGTGAAAATCTGCACTTCTACTTACTAGCATAGCTAAATACTCTTACACAGACATTAAATTAAGAAAAAAATAACAGATCAGTATAGCCTTTAGAAATTTAATTTAATTGAATCTAAAAATGTTTGCACTACATGCATGTAAGCTTTACTTCTGATCTTCAGATCTAAACAAATGATAAATGTATTATAACCGCACTGTTCTGCTCACTCACATCAGCAACACTAGAAGTCACAATAGAAGTGACAATACTTTTAGGTGAGCTGGCTTTCTCTAAATTCAGGTAAAAAAATCTATTAAAAAAAGATTAAAAAAAGATGCCCTGGTAAGATACTAACCAGCAAAATCATTCAGTGAGTACAGCAAAGTCTCAAACAATCCCCAGTATCCCCTGAAAAGCAAGCCATCACAAAAGTCTAATTGGAATAATTGATGAACAGAATTTACAAGAAGACAAACTGAAAGAGTCTCTAACTTAGTATTATGACCAATAAAGGCACTTTAAATTAATCTAATGCCAAACACCAAACATTATTACAATCATATAATGCCCAATACCATGCCCAAACTGAAAAAAAAAATACAATTTCCATTATGTTAGCTAAAAATATAAAGTAGACAATGAAGGCCATGTATAAAAGCAGTTCGAGATCCTATAACACCATATCACCAGTAATCAAATTATTAATGACCAATCTGCGGAAGTATTTATAAGCAAGCAAAGAGTGATTACAACAGACCACTACAATGACCACCCTTAGTAGATAAAGGTACTCATCTCAAAAAATGAGCACATACCAAACAGTTGGTAATGGAGATCTAAACTTTGCTGTTGGCATCTGGTTGAGCCAGAAAATGGTGTACTGCTGGGTCACCAATCCACCCAGTCAATAGAGAAAATAGCATGCATTTACTTTACTTCAGCAACAAACTATAGATACATTTCAGGAAGACCCTAACTAGCCATACAAAGCACTGCAACTGCAAGTAAACCACCAACAGGTTATTACAGAACAAGCACAACAGATCACAGAAAGTTTGAAACCACTCCTATTCTACAAGATTACCAAAAGGTCTATTATGGGCATTTAAAATGAAAAGAAACACTAATGTCCTATACTGCATGCTCCCAACTGCTTCACTTATCAATCATTATAAAACATTAAAGATTCATAATACAAAACCAATGATAATAATGCAAGGCAGTCAATAATAATATATACTCAAATTATTCATAAAGTACACCACAAATCCTCTTATTCTAGCCACTTTCTCAAGAAAACAGCAATTGAAGATGTAATGTCTACAATTTTCCTCCTAGACTGCTGATATTTCTTGAAATTTTATTCATGACATATGAAAGTAGTGTGGAGGGGGTGGGGGTGTATTGCAATCACTGCAAGTGGAGAAACAGCCAAATGTTAGTCGTGCATTCATCAATGTGATAACGACTTCTGCTTATGTGAATAACAGTGACAGCTGCTGACAGTTTTACCTGAAAAGTGACAATGACTCAGCTATATTGTAACTGCACTGTGCTAATGACTTGCAAAGTTATGCATGGTGCACTGTGCTAATGACTTGCAAAGTTATGCATGCCCAGACACAGGTGATAATTGTTGACATTCATTACATTACCTTCTGCAGGTGTTATGCAACAGTCACAATCTGTTATAAGGCCATAGTCAAATAGTACAACACTTACATATTGCTATATAGTATCTGTTATAAGGCCATAGTCAAATAGTACAACACTTACATATGATGATGAATGATTGGGGTTCTGAACAAGCTAAACAAGATAGTCTCCTCTCTTCTCATCTTCCTATTTGTATTCATACTGTACTCAGTGTAATATTCTCAATCTTTTTATTGTTCTTTGGCCTCCGCTATAAACTCTCAAGTTTTGGAATTTGTACTCTACTGTTATTTTACCTATGCACTGTATGCTGTGCACAAATTTGACTTGTACTACGTTTCTGTGACCCTACTTTCATATTTTCTAAATATCATAATTATTTGTATTATTTCCAGAGCTTTTCTCCTCAGGTGTCCACTGAAAATGGGCCCCTGGCTCAACTGGACTAACCTGGTTAACAAAATGTCAATAAAAGTTTTTTGTTTGTTTTTACGTCAGTCACTGGACAATCACGTGTGTAAGTATAATCACCTACAATAACCTAAAATACCTGCAATACATTCAAATCTTCAACTACAAAATCAGCTGCCAATGGATTGCTCTAGATTACCACAAAGTGGTTTTGGAGGATAGCTAGTTGATGAAGAATCTCACTCATGAAACTACTAATCACAAATAGAATACTACAAGCAGAAGTGATTGTCTGCTTATTTTACACTATTTACTCAATGGTGTATCCAATGTCTTATATGCTAGTATATTACACTATAAATACATTTCTGTGCTGTATTTTAAGTAATGTAACCGTATGAAATTGTCACACTAAATTTCTATGCTTCCCCAGTAACCCATCGAGTTGTTTGTATTGTGTATGCACAATCACCAAAAAGCAAAAACTATTTCGCCCAGCGGTCACTACAGCAGTCAGACCATGTATCCACAAGCACTTCCCTGAAATACAATGAATTATTTCCCTAAGTAACATTACTATGTCCTGGTATACATGCACCTCAATAAAATGTTTCCCCCGAAAAACACTACAGTAACATTTCCTAGTATGTGACACCACCAGCATGAACATTTCACCCAAACAACCCCTTCAGTAGAATGTTGAGGTATGCACAATCACCAAAATTATACACTTCCCCAAACAAAATGTGTGTAACATTTCCTAGTATGTACAAGCACCAAAATGAAGCATTCACCCAGTCAAGCCCTTCAATATAATGTATGCACAGACACCAGAATGAAAAATTTCCCAAAAACAACCATTCAGTAACATTTCCTGGTATGTACAAGCACAAACAGGTAAATAATCAGAAATAAACACCCAATGCGCAGTTGGGAAATTGCATCAGATTATCTGTTGAGTAGCCATTCCTTATATTCGGGGTACAGGAGAGAGAGAGAGATAGATAGATAAAGAGAGAGAGAGAGATAGAGAAAGATAGAGAGATAGAGAGAGAGAGAAAGAGAGAGAGAGAGAGAGAGAGAGAAATTGGGGACTTTGAGAAATCTGGTAATTACACAATGACAATAAATAGAGTGACATATTTTTACTTCAGAAAATGTATACTAATTCATATTCTCGTAATCTGTCAATGTCTCAGATTAATAGTGATAATATTTTAAAAGTGCCCCTGGTTACTTCTGGACTTGTTCCTGATTCTGTTGAGATCTGTCTTTGATTAGTAAAGAGCCATGATAAAGTTTAAAACTGAAATGTAACTCATTATTTAGTGACTTCAGCCTCCAATGATTTGCCAGCATATACTACAAGTCTGAAACAGTAGGAAGAGGAATTATTTTACATCAAATTTACTAAAAAATATATAAATTAGTAATAAAAAATAAATTCTAAACAATTTAACATATAGCCTATTCTCCAAACACTATAATGCCCTCCAGGGGGGTCTATATCACTTTGTCTAAAACTATTTATCAGATACCACTTCTTTGAACTTTATTTATTGAAACCTAATCCATCAAATGTTCATAAAATCGTCTAAGGCCAGCTTCAAGAGAAAAACAGCACAGGACACTAAGGATAATCACAAGGCTTTCTTTACTTATGTTAGGAACCTGGGTGGGAATTCCCAGATATGCTCAGAATTAGTCCAAAATAACAAAATATACACCGAACCCACAGATATTGCCAACATCCTAGCTGACAGGTTCAGCGCAAACTTCTCCCCCCCCCCTTTCCCACCAAAAGGGCAAATATTTATCCCAGCAGAGTCCTGCCCCCCTGACTGATGCTCAGGTAAGAGCCGCCCTCTATAAAAACACAGCATCAATGGGACCAGATGGTGTCCCGGCTGCATCCTACATGAACTCCAAGTCGAGCTAAACCCAAACATAAAACTACTGATCAATCTCAGACTTACAGTGGTGTACAGCAACAGTGGTCCTTCTCCACAAAGGTGGTGCCTCAACGGATCCTGGAAACTATCGCCCCATAAGCCTGACTAGCTTGGTCTGCATAGCTATGGAAAGGATCATCATGGACCTCATAAATAGATATTGGGGACCTACAGACACTGGATCCTACCCAGTTCGGCTTTGTTAAGGGCAGATCCTGCCTCTTAAATCTGGTCGATTTCTTTGAAACAGTCACCAAGGCCATTGACGAGGGGAAGGTGGTCCACACAGCCTACCTGGACCTTGCAAAAGCATTCGATACAATACCCCACTCGGGCATTATAGATAAGCTCACCAGCTGAAATATAAACCCCTATGTCACTAGATGGGTTGCAAACTGGCTCAAGGACAGAACCCCAAAGGACACAAACTGGATGCCATAATCGACTCTCCAGCTGACAAGCATCCTACAAAAGGGCCTCATAGAAACAGACAACTGTTGCCAGAGCCATGGCCTCAAGCTAAACGCCAAAAAGTGTATAGTCATCCCCTTTGGCAAAAACAAAGTGCCCACAAATTACCACATAAGTGGTAATCCATTAAGTACGGAAGAAGCAATTAGGGACCTGGGTACCCAACTTGATAGCAATCTCTCATTTGACAACCACGTGGCCAAAGTGGTTAGAAAAACATTTTATATAGCCCACCTAATCATGAAGGGATTCACATCTAGATCAGGGGACGTCATCGTGCCTCTTTACTTATCCCTCATCAGGCCCATAATGGAGTACAATCCACCTTTTGGGATGTACCTTACCAGACACTTGCAGCAATTGGAAAGACCCCAAAAGTACCTCACCAAGAGGATCAAAGGGCTCAAACAGATGCCATATGCTGCCCGGTTAAAGAAACTCCAGCTCTACTCAGTGGCATACCGCCTGCTCAGAGGCGATCTGGGTGGCGAAAGCCAAACACATTCTGGCCCTAGGGCAGATAGCCTAGTATGAACCTATGAACCTATAAAGTAGACCCATACATGTATGTATGTATGCATACATGTATTTATTTACCTTCATTTTTTACTGGGAAAGTCCAGCTAGGAAACAAATGCCTTTTCAGCAGAGGCCCAGTTGAAAAGCTCCACAAAACAATTTTATACTATCATACATTAATAAAGAAAAAATTCAGATCATTTAACAATACAAAGTATAAATGTCACTCAGAATAACAATTGTAAACTTCATCGTTTGAAAGAGATTTGGACAACTGTGGCAGAGCATTTGACTTAGGATCTGTTAAACTCTTTGAAGGCCTTTCTAAGCTTTGAGTTTGATATAAAACATTGAAAATATATTGGTTGATCTCCCTGTGTCTGACATCCATGATACTGATAGGTATACAGTGCATTGTAGATACATTACCAGACATCTTGTCTTCCTTCAGTAATCCTATACCGAAGTAGAATTTTTTTTCAGAGAAATCCTACTTCCTAACTTGCTCAATATAGCATGGTATCCTCAATTTATATCATGCTATAATGGGTCATCAAAATGGGATGTTTGGCACATTCAGATGCTCCCTTTGAAAATTATTTACCAAAATATGAAAAAAATTATAATTTCCATAATCATAAGTACCAAACAAACTTTGATATCTGCATATGTGTCAAACATACAAGAACAATTATTTTACTATTTTGGAACCAGCAATACTTTCTTCAAAATGAGATATTACTTGGCACATGCAGATGCTCCCTTGCAAAGTTATTTACCAAAATATGAAAAAAAATATCATAATTTCCATAACCTATGTCCCAAACAAACTTTGCTATCTGCCTATGAGTACAACATACAGGCCCCATTCGGGGATCTGGACAAAGCCATAAATAACGGGAGGATAAGGGCCCAAAGATAGGGACAATTTTAAACATTGCTTTTAAAATTGTAAAAGTCGATAGAACAGGTTTTGCCCTATTACAAAGGCTATGAAGTCTGAAACTCAAATGACTATCAACATTTTCTGACCTTAATCCTCATCAATTTGAAAAAAAAATGGGCCAGAAAAACAAAATTTTATGACAAACAGAATACAAGGGAAAAATCTGGACAATTGAGAGCTATGTTCACAGGAAGATCAGTATGCCCAATAGAGAGAGACAAAAATACATGCACATTCTCTAGCCCCTCTCAACACCTTGCATCTTGGTGGACTACACTTTTCGAAGGTGCCATATTTTAGGTTACTACACTACTTGAAAATATCATTAAAATGCACACTTCTTTTATCATACTACTGTGAATGCTAAGGATGACTGAAAAAGCAAACTAAAAACTAGGTGCAAGTCTGTCTATGTACACACACTAAAACTTTCATAACTATAGAATAGACAATTAGCATACAGCTTGGTTAGAACATACGTGTCCCTTCCTGCCCCGTAAACCGTCAAAGTTACATACTTAGGAGAATGCAGTAATGCTTTCATCTTGTACATAACTGTCAAGATACCATTCCACACGCACGGGTCTGCTGACTCTGCCTTGGATTATACAACAAAAAAATTGCTAAAACAGAAACGAGCATTGGCATATCACAGTCAGTGAAAGCACTTACCAAGTGTGAATAAAGAGTCCGCTTTCAGTAGTTTGCTCGTTTCTGATTATATTTTACTTATCCCATTTCGCTAGCACTTTATGCTTTTCTTCCAGGAAAAGACATTAGCTTTTTGGTATCCATACTACACAGTTCGCCTTGGTATATCAGTCAAGTATCAAAAAGCTGGCTCGGTGAAAGTAAAAAAATCTGAATGCGATTGGCTATTCCCACCCTCGTGCGCTAGTAACTACACAGACCCCTCCCCACCAAACACAACCTGCCGGTGGAAAGCCCGATAATATCTTGCAGATCGTACGTACCTACCACACTATAGCCAAAACAGCGGTGATTTTATCAAAACCTTTCTGCACCCCACAGCATGACAAGGACTGATCGGAGTACTGTTTGAGATCTATTTTGAAGCAGTTATTCCTATAGAGGCATAGCATAAGCTCCTATTACAAACCAACAATAAAGATCTGTACCCTCCAGGAAGTCCAAAAAAGCAAACCAAAACCACGAAGAGTTAACGCTCAGCAACACAGGACCCAGAAGTAAAATCAAAATGCAACATCTCCCCAGCGACCCCTTTCGCAGTTTGCCCTACTATGCACGAGCACCAGAATGCAACATTTCCATCAACAACCCTTTGAGCAGCCCTTCCAAGTATTCATGACAACCAACATGAAACAGTAGCCCCAGTGACTTCATTAGTAGAGCAGAGTATACACAAGCTGTAAAATCAAACATGACCCATGCAGTATAATGTGCACATACCAGTTCTCTCCAACTACACATTACCCACCTAGAAACCAGACTTCCAAATGTTCGCTAGGACCTCAAAAAGTCATTTTCCATGGCTTACTGATCAGTGGCATAGCTAGAGTTTGTGCTAGTAAGCTAGTAAGATTGCATTACGGAATGGATGGCAAACTGATAAGTTCATAGTTACTAGGTATCTCCGCCAAAGTAAAAAGTACAACACAGTACAGTATCAGCAATCCATCTACATACTGTGGAAGTAGAACCCACAGCCTTCAGCATCAAAAGCACGTATACTGCCTGTAATACCACAAACAGATTTGGCAATCCACTATCAAACATGCCCAAGGTTTTTCAAAAACTTCAACTGTACAAAGGATTCTTAGTATATTTCCCCATACATAAACAGCACTCATTTCACAGTGTCAACTCCACTTAGGGCAATACTGGCAAAAGATAAACCAAAGAAGAACAGCATCTGATCACAAAAGCCTACATTTTTAATACCGAAAGCCAACTACTCTTGCTTGTTCATTTTATGCTGCAATAGGAAATAGGAAATATTTCAGAGGCTATGAAGTCAGATTCACAGAATTATTACTGCACAGCAATAAAACACCAATAAGTCATTTGTGGCCGGTATGTGTAGGAATACAAGTGCATAAATCATTCAAAACCTTTGCTAAAATTGTGATAATGTAGGTTACATCACTAGTTATTAAGTTAAACACTGCAAGTAAATGTTTTGAATACATGCTACATAATAAACGCCAGTTCTTATGTAAAATGGAGGGGGGGGGTTAGCTCCGAAGCTCCAGAGCCTGAAGTCTGCAACCGGTAAACTACTAAAACCAAATGCAAAAGGGCCACTTGCAATGCATCACTGCGCACCTGTCAGCCAATGCTACCTCGAGAAGAGAACATAGGGAGACTATCACAACTTCCGGGGGTGGTGGAAAAGAGTGTTCATAGGTTAGTACTAGACTAACTTCACCACAACACTCCACAGAGAATGCCAAGCATCTGCAAAACTTGTTCAGTGTAGCTGCAACAGGAACTACATATAACAAAAAGGACAAGTAGTTGAAACCGTAACAAAAAGTGTGGGTCATCAAAACACACTTACCAATGACGCCCAGAACCCGCTTTGAAGCACAGCCCATTCCAGAGAGAAACCATCATAAAACAAACGGGGTCCAAATCAATCTCCCAGATCGACCTCCCATGTCTCGCCCTACATCTGCTGTCACCGCTGACATGCCCCAACTTAACATCCTCGGTATTTCCAGCACCGGCTATGTGTAGTGCTACTGTGGACGTTAGTGAAAACGTAAAGGTCCAATAGACGTGGACAGAGACACTGATGTTACTATTTTCTATGATAAGCGATAGAATACAGTCGAAAAACCACCAAACGTTACCATGAAATGTGATGCAAAGTGCTTGAAATTAAAATCCACAGTTTATTCACAACCACACGAAAAATATGTTTTAAAAAATATGATATTTTTCGTGTGGTTGTGAATAAACTGTGGATTTTAATTTCCTTGTTGCCTGGCGGTACTTTCAAGCACTTTGCATCACATTTCATGGTAACTGCTGTTACTATACTTGGTCCTTCTCTCGTAACTCACGATCTCATTATGGAATAAATTCCCAATGTCTACAGCTAAACCGTACCTTCTTTGCAGAAGCCAGCTTGTTTTGCCTGCTATCGTCAGTCATCCGGACTTCAACTTAGGACGAACTTAGGAGACAGGACGCCGAGACAGACTTTACGTGGTGGAAAAACAAATAAATAACATTGCGCCCTTCACCAGCCTTACCTGTACGGCCCAAGGTCGCCTCAGAATGATACAAGGAAACTCTTGGGGAAGAAAATTAAATCAGTGTATGGCTACCTAGTGATTCTTTTGTACTACAACAATACACGATACAGGGAACTTATAACATTTTGTACTCATCTGTGCATGCACTGAAGCTCCGGTCTCAGTAAGCAAAGTCACAGGTTATGTTTCATAGTCTCGGGTGCACCAAGGCACAAGCACGAAAAAAAAAAAGGGTCCAACTGTAGAGAACATCTTGGCAACAAAGAAAACACAGGAATCTTGGCGTTAAAAATAAACCGGTGGTATTACAGGAAGAAACATGTACAATACCTTACCAATTGGGTAGGGAACGGCAGGAAGAGAAGATAGTTGCTGTGCTGAGCTGACCGGTAATTCGAAACTGCAGTGGCTGAACGGGAACTCCTCGTAGTGTAAGTAGAGGATCCAGTAGCAGGTAAAATCTCCAGTTCTTCGCAAAAAGAACGAAATACCTGCTGCTGGACCCGCTATTTATTAGGGGCAAACAAAAGAAGCTTGGTTATGGGGTGGAGGTGTTATGCAAGTGGTGGCTCGAATGCAAGAATCCGATTGGCTGCCACCACTTGCTTAGCAAGAACTTTTCAAACGGTTTTTCTAAAAAAACTTCAATGTGACCTTAATGTTAAAACACACTGAATCGTAACTAGATATGATAAATTACATATTTAGTTACGATTTCAGAGTGTTTTACATTAAGTTGCAGTAAAAATTAGCAGTACATTTTCACTCGCTTGTGGAAGCACTCGGGGTGAATGGCTTGAAAACTGTATCTTCTCATGGCGCGCTCGGCCTTAAAGGCACAGGCGCCATGAGAAGGCACTCGGGGTGAATGAGTTAAGGATACAGTTTATCCTGGTGCTTAGCAAGAATAGAGCCAGCCTTTGGCTAGAAGGTCCTTCAGAATGGTTTTGAAGGATGGGAGGGAAGGTATTGACCTGATGGATAAAGATAAGGAGTTCCAGGCCTTAGCAACATAGTATGAATACAGTCATGCCCAGTAGAACTGATAGGTTTGTGGACAGACAGGAGATTTTGGTCATTGGATTGTAATGACCGACTAGGAACATGGCTGTGTACATACCTCTCAACTGTCCAGATTTTCACAGAATGTCCAGATTTTTGCCTGATATTTTTGGGGTGTTTCTCATAAAACTGCAGTTTTCTGGCTATTTATTCACAAATCATTGAGGATTGAAGTCAGAACATAATGAAAGACTTTTGAGTTTTAGACTTCATACCTTTCAGAAAATTCATGCTAATGCAAAAACTGTCATTCTATCAACTTTCTAAGTTTGTAAGAGCAATATTTAAAAATTGTCTCTATTTTGGGCCTTTGTCCCCCTATTATTTATGGATTTTGTCCAGATTTCTTGCCCTAACAGGTTGAAAGGTATCGTTGTGTAGAATGTTATTTAGTGCTGGACAAGCAGATGGGTTCTGGATAATTTTACAGGTGGTAAGAAGCTGTGTATATGTTAGTTGATGGAGTTGTTCTAACTAATTTAGATTTTTAGTGTTATACAGTGGTGGGTTCTAAAAGGGGCATTTGCTGCAACGTTTGCAATTCTCCTATAGCATTGTTCAAGTTTTGATTTTTGTGATGCCTGAAGGTTAGTAATGATGGGATCACCATAAAGAAGTGTGAGGAGGAGATAAGTAGTGGCAAGTGTAGCTTTAGTTGCATCGGTGAGAAAGTTTTTGGCTCTGTAAAACATCCCTTTTTCTTATACAATTTTTTTATATGCAGATCAAGTTTAAGATTATCCTCCACTCTCATCCCTAAGAATTTGTTATGAGAAGTGACTTCAATGGTTTTATTTTGTTTTTTCATGGGATAGGGATTTGGGGGAAAAGTAGTATTTTATTTTATTTTTTTTATTTTTTTTTTTTTTAGGGTTGTGCGTGAGTTGTGAGTTACAAAGCCATGTTTTAGTTGCTGATAAATCTTTCTGGGTATTTTTTTGTAGCTGTGTAGATGTGTGGATGGTGTTGATGAGAATATTAAACAGGAGGGGAACCAAGGATAGAGCTTTGCGGTACACCAGTCTTGACTGGGAGGAATGGAGAGAGGGTGGAGTGATATTTTACTGACTGATAACTATTGGATAGGTAGCTTTAGAACTATAAAAGGGTGGGCTAAGAGCGAGCTAATGAGGACATTTGAAGAACAAGTTTGCTGACACAAACTGTGTTGAAGGCTTTAGACAAGCTAGAAATAAGGAGACTAGTTTGCCTTTACCTCTAGCTTTATTGATGGTATCTATATAGGCTAGAAGTGTAGGGTCAATACTGTGGGAAGGATGAAAGCCATATTGTGTGGGGGATAGCAGTTCTTCCTGCAGGACATATTTTAGCAATTGTTTTTGTAAACATTTTTCAAGTATTTTGGAGAGGCGAATACGATTGTTATAGCTCTAAAGTTATTAATGTCTGTTGAATTTCCTCCTTTGTGCAAAGGATAATGTGTGACTTTTTCCAGAGACAGGGAATGTGGAATTCCTGAATTGATCTATTTATAAGGACTGATACAGGGTAGGCAATGCTATCAGCTGCTATTTTAAGGTACTCACTTAGAAGGTCATTAGATGAAGCAGAGCATGGTTTGACTTTGTTTCAGAGTAGTTTTATATAGGATGTGGGCACAGGTTTGAAGGTGAAAGTGCATGTGGTGATTTGAACTGTATTGCAATTTTCAGTAATAAGTTATTGAGAGAGGGGTTGGGATGAATTTATGGCCAAGATGCACATCTCTTTAATGGCTCTCCACAATTTTTTAGGGTTGTATTTACTATTATTCCAAAAGTTATTATAGTATAGATTGTTGTCTTCATTAATTTGCATTTTAGTATGATTGCAAAGCATTCTGAAGTTTTCAAGATACTGTGGTGTTTTATATTTTGCTATTTTTTTCCATTCTTTTTTACTATCGTTCAATAGCATTATGCTCTTCTTAGACAGCCAGACTGCATTATTTGTTTTAGTCTCTTCCTTCTAGGAGTTGCAAGGCTATCTACAACATTGAGGAAAATTGTACTGAATTCATTTACAGCATCATCTAAGAGGAGAGGTTTTAGGAAGTTCTAGTTAATAGATAATAGGTTAGTTATGAACTTTACTGGGTTAAACTTGGAAAGGTTGTGTATTGCTTTATAAATATGCTATTTAAGTGGATGTGTGTGATGTCTGGTTGTATAGATTGTGAGGTGATCATTGAGACAGTCAGACATTGTAAATGAGGTGGTGTATTTGCTAGGGTCCAATACTAGGATCTAGTCTAATGGGTGAATTTGATGTCCTGCTATATATAATGTGTGGGGCTATTAATTAGCTGTGTGAAATTAAATAAGCTCACGCCAGATGCAGGGGAGTTAGAACTTATGTGCAACCCATTGACATTCACCTCACCTAGTAGTAGTATTTCTTGTGGAATTGTTATGGATAGCCAGTGTTGAATATCTTCCAGTATAGCTGTATTTTCACCAGAAAGGATGTAAAGAACAGTAATACATATTTGTTTATAATTGTTTAATTTCAGGAAATGAATAAGAATCTCTGCTGAACTGAATTTTGGTATTAGTTTGTTCTAATTTCGGAGTTGTTTATGCTGTGTTTAAGCCGAGTTTCAGTTACAGTGAGAATATCAGGCTTATGTTGGGTAATCAAGGCATGTAATTCAGCAATTTTATTTCTTATGCTTGTAACATTTATTACAGCAAATGTTAGATTACCAGGGCTGGAGGGAATGACCATTGTAGAGTTAGAGTAGTGTGTGGAAGAGAATTGTCTTGATATTCATTGCGACAGATGCGGCCAACATTAAGGTGAATGTATCCTCCTAAAAGGATTTCAGTATATTCATGGATTACTAACAGTTGTTTTTTTGGGGAGTATTTTTTCCACTTAATTTTGTTTTGGTGTGAGCTGAAAATGGATTTTCCCCCTCTATATTTGGAGTAAAGGTGAAGGGCATAATTAACTAGGTTTGGCACAATGTGTGTAGAATGTAGGGAGAAAGTATGAATAGGTGGTTGGGACAGAGTTGGAGATATGTTGAGCTATTATAGAGTCATGGTAAGATGAAAGATGGCTCAGTATCAGGAGAATACTAGAGGACAAGCTGAGTAGTAGCACAATTAAGTAAAGGGATCTGTATGTTACAGTTGGCAAGCTGTGTTGAAGTAAGGATCAAGAAGGAAAAATAAATTGCCAGGTAGAAGGATATTTAGTGGTGGTGGTGGAGTCTGAAAGCTGATAGAGAACAGGTAGGAAAGAAGCATTTTCAATGAAGGAAGAGAGTTAGGTTTCCCTAGTATCTTCTCTGGAGTGTAAGGAATAGAGGGGTTTAAAGGCCAGAGTATAAGAATGTAGGTAAAATAAAAATAGGAAGAAGTGAGGGTTTATTTAGAAAAAGTAGAAAATATAATGTAGACTAGATAGGTAATATTATGGAGGAGTGTGACTATGAATGTATGTAGTGCAAAGCAGTATGGGAGGGCGAAAGGTAGTTGGAAATGGTGGTAAAAGATTAAATGGAAGTTGTGAATTAGGTCAAAAGAAACAGGAATGTGTGTATGATAACAGTAAGGTTGTTTTGGAGGATTACTGAACAGGAGTCACAAGTGTAATGTGTGTGTAGCAAGTATAATACCAGAGTATGAGGAAGTAAGTAGCTATTGGGAATATGATGGGGGTAGGGACTTGAGTGTAGCAGCCTTCCACCATACAGTAAAATTATAATGGATGGCACAGTATTGCAGTGGTTTGTCGCCTCAGAGCTAGAGGTTCTCCAGGTTGATTCTTGGCTGGGTGCCTTCTGTGCGGAATCTGCATGTCCTCCCTGTGTTTGTGTAGGTTTCCTCCAGGTGCTCCGGTCTCCTCCCATGTTACAAAGACATGCATCTGAAGCATTTCTCCCCAGACATACACTGAAAATTGGCTCATTCCAAGTCGGACTTTCCCGGCAAACAAATGTTAAATAAGTAAATAAATAAATAAAAGAAATAAAAGAGAAAAACTCCATTAAACTGTAATATTATATTGAGGCAATAAACTTAATATTTATTATAAAAAGAGATGGTAGAAGGACCACAGTGAGTCATAGCAAGAGAATATGGAGAAAGTATAAGAACAGAAAGATGGTAAAAACATTTATGAATGTAAGCTGAAAGTAGATAATCAGGAGGTAAACCGATCGAGAACCATAGTAATGCAGTGTATAGATAGAACTGTGTAGGACAAATTATCATAACATAACACTATACTGATAAGCACAATATAAAACCATCATTTAGTAATAGTCATTGGATTACCCAGTATATCAAAAGAGAGTTTTTATATATATATATATATATATATATATATATATATATATATATGTATCAAAACACCATAAAATGACATTACATACTTGTTACTTGTTACTTGTTAAAGGGCACAAGCTCAATATACACAAATCTTATAAGAGCTGAATGAAATCAGTGCAATTATAACATACTACTAAGGTCTGTTTATTATTCTACACAGGCTTAGAACTAATAGAAATATAATAACATATGACACATTCCTGTATTGTGAGGAAGTTGGTGACTGAGTGAAACAGAAGAGAATAGTGAGGGGGATATTTAGTAATACATTCTAGTACAGAGACTCTCCCACCCTCAGTTCAAATTATAACAGAGTAACCGGTTTATAGCCAATACAAAGCAATTATAGGTTCATAGGAAGTTACTAGGCTAATGATCCTAGGGCGTTTACAAGCCTAGCCACGTTATACCCATGTTCCCTAATTGACTGTGGTTAGATGATCGTTATTCGCAGAGCAAATCTATAATTAACACTAACTGCCCCTGTCAATGAGGAACATAGGTGCCACCCCCAGAGTGAATTTATGGTCTCCCATCCAATTGTCTAGGTTGCATTTGAATAGGGTTATTGAGGAGCTCTGCTTCACATGAAATAGAAATGTGAGATATATCTGTCCCTCCAGCATGTTCTATTAATGTCACAAGTTAGACTGATATCCATGGAGTGAGTGACTCTTGTCCCATTTGATTTGCAGATGTGCATTTCCATTAGGGCAGGGTCAGAGACTGCTATGTAGAATAGGCACAAGTCACCTCTCAGCAGCCTGTAGGATACAGAATACAAAAACAGGGCTTTCAGTCATTCCATGCAGATTATGTTTTGGAGGCCCTGAATTTTCTTGGTGAGAAACCTCTTTGGTCTCTCCAGCTGCTGCAGGTGTGGTACATCCAAAAGGGTGCATTTTACTATATTAGTGGTCAGATGAGGGTCAACTACAGAGGAGTTATAACATCCTTAGTCTTGGATATGATGCCCTTACTTATGTGATGCACTACATAAAAGACTTTCTGTACCACTGTGGACACATTGTGATCAAAGTTTAGATTGCTGTCAACCTCTATTGCCAAATGTTGAACCACTGGGTTTGAGCTTACGGGGTGCTGCCAGTATTGTAATTTGCAGGGTCTTCCTCTTTGCCAAGAAGTTACTGGAGATTTCTGATGTTGTGAGGAATGTACATAATGCTCTAAGAGACTGTGTATTGAATGATTTCATAACTGAAGAAGTATTCAATTTTTGTTTTGTTGAACACCCATTAATACCCAGCTTTCAGGCACTCCCGAAATTACATAAGGATTCTACAAATCTGCCGTTAAGACCAATAGTATCGGTACAAGGCTGGGTTACTGAGATTATGTCCATATATGTGGAGAATCATATCAGACCAGTACTAAATGGTTATTGTATGGTTCTTAATGACACTAAACAGTTCCTTTCTGAATTGTATAGTGAATGTTTTTATGGAAAAGAGAGTTGTGAATTTTTTATTTGTAACTTTAGATATCTCCTCCCTGTTTACAGTGATACCAAATGATGTGGGATTGGAGTACTTAAAGGGATTTCTCTTGAAGCATGGTACCTACAGTCCACTCAAGATAGATGTGCTATGCCTATTTGTAGAGACTATTCTAGAAAACAATATATTTAAGTCATTTAGTTCATATTTTAAACAGAAAGTTGGAGTAGCTATGGGGACCCCCATGTGTGAACAGCTGTGCTAATGCTGTTCTTGCACATTGGGAGTCCCTATATGTGCTATCAAACAATAGATATGTATCTCACATCTTATTTTATTGTAATTTTGTCAACAATATCTTTATTTTGTGGAGAGAAGATGTTAGTGATTTAGAATGTTTTGTTAATTTTCTATATGACACTACTTTTTTGAAGTTTTCTATGAGCTACTCAGTCTAACTAAAGATGAAATGAGGGGCATTCAGATTCTAGATACAAGAAAGAATGTCATAGGAATCACATTTTATATGGGGGCAGTCTTCATCTACCACATGTTTGTAGAAACATCATTCATGGTCAATTGATGAGGCTTTCACGTTTGAGTAATGATGATCAGTTTTTGGGAGAAGTACAAGTTATGAAAGGAGAGTTGCTAGAGACGGGCTATAAACAAGATGAGATACAGACACAGATTGTGCTGAAGTTAGATATTATAGTGGCTCCCTATTTTTCAGTGTCCTGTACATATGGGAAACAACAGGTAGATAGATATTTGAAAACAAATCTCCCAGTGTTTGCTGACATATTCAAACAATATAGCGGAAATATGTGAGGTGATAAAGAAGAACTGGTATATTTTAACATCTGATCAAGATGTGAATAGTGTTATAGGTTCTGGGTCCACCGTCACCTTTAGGAATAGCAGTCCCCTGAAGAATCAATTATGTTATGGGAAAAAGGAGCAAAGGGACATAGGTAAGATGGGTACGTTCCCATGTGTGGGTTGTAGATTCTGTGGATTGATTAATACAAACAACACTTTTATTTATCCCAAGACAGGTAGGAAGCATGAGTTCATGGTAAAAGCTACGTGGAAGTCTAAACATTTAGTGTATTTAGCACAATGTTCTACATGTCATAAATTCTATATAGGGAAAACAAACTGTACTCTGACAGAAAGGATGAGAGAACACGTCAGGGATATGAGGCAATTGAATGTTAAGAATTCCCTAGCCCAACATATTTTACATACATCTAGTACACATACTTTTAAATTTCAAGTAGTGGAAATAATAAAGGTTACCAGTAGATTGGGGGATGCTGTGAATGCAACTAAAGACAGGGAACTTAACTGGATATTGAACTTACAAGCAGATAAGGAAGGTGGACTTAATGACAGGGTCTCTTTAAGACCCAGGTTAAAGAAAAGGAGACCACAGATGGTAGCTACTGGAAACTGAATATGTGATATGAATGCAATGTATCTATTGGTGAATTAATTATATAATTATGTAATGTACTACTATATATGTGGAGTGTTGTTTTGTTTAGTTGTACTATGATCTGAGGAAGTGGTTCATTCATGAAAGCACTTACCTTTTTATGTTTAATAAAGAGCTCTCTGTCTTTTATACTTGTTTTTACTTTTTCAACATCTGGAAAATATTTATATTCTTAAAGAGAATTTTGAATTAAGTCAGAAAATAGGTGAACAACCAAGCTTTTATGTTAAAAAGCTAGGTCCAATAAGCAGTTTCTAGAGACAGATTATACATATGTTAGTTTTATTCATATTGACAAAAATCTAGGAAAGTTTAAAGGGAGAGTGTCAAGATTCCCTGCAGCTCTCATTGTTTTGGTTAAGCTGGTAGGTCAGGTGATCTTATTGTTTACATTCAGACAACTTTTAGTGTAATGGCTCAGGTTCCGGTACCTTGGGGGAAGTGTAATTTACATTTAGGAAGTGCTAACAGTTTCCTTTGTGTGTTCCTTTTATTTACAGCCCCATAGTGTTAGGAAACATCATCACTTCACTTAGAAATGTAGTGAAGTAGTGCTCATATGTGCTATTTCTTTTTTCTTTGTATCTAAGTGGTTCAGTCTTTCACTTTGCAGGCAGACAGAGCAGTGGATTTTTTAATACTTTCTGCAACATAGATGCTCAGTTGCTTGGGTTTACTGCTGATGTAAATACAGGTAGTTGATGCATTTTATGATATGGTATGGAGCAGTATTGTTCATGTTTTTATGGAGCTACTCATCGGGGTGCTTTTTACATGCATACCCATTTCAGTTTGTTGCTGTGGTGGTTTCTGTTGCTGTTGGTTATATGAAAATCTGACATAGAAGTTACAGGAGATGTCCTTAGGTGAGCAGTACACGAAGCATTAATGCTGATGGTAGAAGAAAAAAGAACACTCTTACATTGTAAGCACTCAACAGGTAAGTTAGCTTCCAATACTAAGCATATGGAAACATAGAGTATTGTTCCTCACTGATGAGGAATCACCCCTGGTACTAATCCAATACATAAACAGTGCTTTAGGGAGAGGATTTAGAACTGGTCATCTGTAATACCACATGTTTTTCTTAGGTACTACCCAGACAGAATTTTAATGAGCTTATTGCAAGGATACTTTATGTGGATTTAGTCTCATGTGCTGTAAAACCTGAACTCTCCCTAAGCTGTTTCAACATCACACTGAGTCAGCAGAAACTAATGAATTCCTTTCTTTCTTACAAGTAGGGTTGCCACCCTCTGTTTTTTTTTTCTGGACTATCCGGAAATCAAACTGATTCTCCAGTAGTCTGGAAAACACTGTACAAACTCTGGTATTCTGTTTCAAAAAGGAAACAGACTATCCGAGTTTGTAAATCGGCTGATTTACTATGCTTTTTTTACAGAAAAGCATAGTAAATCAGCCGAAAGCAGGCTGCAGGAATGGAAAAAGAGGGTGTTCCTCACCGAGTGATGTCATTGTGACATCACAGAATGGGCAGAATGTGGGCGGGGAGGGGTGGGTGGTCGTTATTACTGATGACACGAAGGGTGTGGCTTTACTCAGGTTTTAGCCACGATAAAAGCTGGCAACCCTACTTACAAGTATTTTCAGAATGAGAAAGGTTAAGAGCCAGAACTAAGCCCTGAGTTAAGCCCAATAAGCCTTTCCTGTCTAAAGTAACAGAGATAGGAGAAGATAAATATTTAACTTTCCGCTTCTTTCTGACAGGAAACTCTATGGATGCAGACCAACCCATTTCAGGGACATCATCCCAGAGAACAGAGAATTCACCACCCCTTCCTCAGAGACCACCAAAAGTGGTTCTTCTTTGCCCACCAAGGGCTCTTAATAGCCACAGAGGGTTTGGTCTAACCTGTGGTCCATGTTGGCTGAAGGGATAATACCAGAGCAATCAAAGGAAGAAAATTATAAGTGGTCTGAAGAACCAGAAATGGCCACAGCAGGGTCATCCATCTGTGGCTGAAGGAAAAAAGTTATGTCTTACCATAATATTCCATCTGTGTTGTAGATATTCATTCATTCCTTACTGATAGGACTTTGGGTCCGTCCTCGGAATTGACCCGGCCAATACACAAGCTCACACCAGCCAAAAACTCTTGAGCTAATTCCTACCTATAGTGCCCCTCTTCTCCTTCTGTTCAGATATAGTTTGTCCACCCAGTATAAGCCAGTGGAGATAACAGAGATAGTTGAGAAAATGGAGGGCCTATCTGAGCAAATACCTTATCAGGCAGACAGGAGCAAATGATCCACCAGGAGTCATTAGACAGAGGGGATGGAGGGCGGGACACAAGGAATAAATGAAAATCTACAACACAGATGGAACGTTATGGTAAGACATAACTTCTTTATCTGATATTGCAAATCTTCATTCATTCCTTACTGATAGGACAGAGTCCCCAGCTACTTGCGTCCTGGGTGGCCCTATGGAAGGATATTTCTGAGCACTACTGAGCCAAAAGATGCTTTTCCTCTGAAGGCCAGATCCAATTTGTAATGAGTGATAAAGGTATGTAGGTTTGCCCAAATGGCTGCTGAGCAAATGTCATCCACAGAGGCTCTGGAATGAAATGCCACTGATGTGGCCATTGATCTGGTGGAATGAGCCTTGATTCTAGAAGGCAAAGATAATTTGTTCTGTTGATAGACAAAAGTAATGCAATCTCTTTACCATTTTGACAAGGTGACTTTGGAGACAGCTTTCCCCAATCTGGGACCTGAAAAGGCCATGAACAGTTGGTCCGACTTTCTGAAGGGTTTAGTTCTGTCCAAGTAAAAATGAAGCTATCTATGTAAATCCAACATGTGTAACTGGTATTCACCTCTGTTGGAAAATTCAAGAAAAAAGACTGGTAAATCAATGGACTGTTTGAGACTTGAATTTGAGATAACTTTGGGCAAAAAGGGTTAGTACGAAGTGATACTCTTTCTTTGTGGAAGATCAAGTAAGGTCAGTTGATACACAAGGCCTGCAGTTCTGATACTTTCCTGGCTGAGGTGATAGCCACTAGGAATAAGGTTTTCCGGGATAAAAACTTTGTGTCACATGAGATGGAAGATTCAAAGGGTAATAACTTAATATCTTTCAGAAAATATATAATAGTGTAAAATCTGTCATTCCAGTAACTTTCTAAGTTTATTGGAACAATGTTTAAAATCTGTCCCTATTTCTGGGCCTTTGCATCCCCCTTTTTTTTCTGGCTTTGTTCAGATTTCTTGCATTGAGAGGTTGAGAGGTATGAGCAACAGTCAGTAAATCTTAAGTATCAAAATATAGGGCAGGATTCACGAAGCCTCCATGTAAGAGTTACAAGGCTTACACGGAGGCTGCAGTTAAACGGTGTGATGTCAGCATGCCATGCATATGCATGAGGGCATGCTGAATCACACCTAAGGTTAACACGGTCCATGTAAGACAGTAGGGGGCGTGTCCATAGGGCAAGCCCTGCAAACGGACACGCCCCCAGAAGAGTAAAAGTCCCGAAAGTAAACCCCCACGACAGAGTCCGTGTAAATGTGAATAAACACAACACAACACATGCCCCCACAGACTATGAACATAAAATGTAAAAATGAACATGTTATATATTTTTTTATAAGTTTTAAAGATGTTTGCCCGTGAGTGCACTCGTTTGCGCGGGCGTGCCCGGCGCTTAGCCACAGTTAGCAGTCAGTGGAAAAGCATATAAGAACTAAATATGCAAAGTAAGCCAAGAAGCAATAGCATAGTGGTAGAGACATTGGCTGAAGAGGAGGCAGTCATGGTTCGAGCCCCTACAACATCAATTTTTATTTTTAGTGAAATAAGCATGAAACAATTCCCTGACATATATGTACATATATAAAATTATATTTTATGCAAAATGTAATGAAATGGGCCATGTATTTTGAAGAAATGTCAGATAATAAAAAAAAAAATGTCAGATGTGCCTATAGCTGAGCTACACTCTAACAAGTTGAGTATATCTGCCCGTAGGTGAGCAGTGTTTTAACAGGTGTAAAATGAGTGCCCGTAGGTGAGTAGTGGTTTAACAGGTGTAGAAGGAATGGCCGGGGTTGAGCAGAATACCAACACGCTGAAGCTGTGTGCCCATAGCTGAGCTGAGTGTAATATGCGTGCTAACAGCCAAACGGCGCATAAGCCAGCATGCCCCATTTGCGCGGAGCTGCGCACCACGCCAACAAGATAACCAACGGGCAACGTTGAGCAAGCTGTATCAAAACTGCCTTTACACAGACATACCTCCTAGCCTGTGTAGACAGTCATAAAATATAAAAAGCAATGGTCAGGCTCGAACTCAGGATACCATGCACCATAGTCAAAGTACTGAACCACTAAGCCATGACAGTTGCTCTTATAAATGCAGTAATAGCATATATATAGGAATGAATGGAAAGAGGAGCATGACAAAGCAGGTTTTGTGAAGCTGATACAATTCCAAAATGGCCAATCACAGATAAGTGTGGGAAAAACGGCATATATAAGCCCCATAGATGGGAATACACAGCATAACCGATTGTGGGACCAACTTGCAGTTAGGATGGCAGGTGTAGGAGAGGATAGTTGCTTCCGAGCACAGAGGTGGGGCATTGAGGAGTCCAAATATATAGTTTGGCTCCTCGTCCATCATCATGAGGCCCAACTCATGGAGGGCCAGGTCCTGTTTGGAGCATATAGGGTTGAGGCGTGGGACCGGTTGGCACATGATTTCACCAGTGCCACAGGAATACCAAGGACTGGTGAACAGGTCCGTCATCACCATGCGGACCTGAAGAGACGGAAGCAGGACCAACTGAACCGTTGGATCCAGGAGGCCAGGCAAATGCCCAACGTCCCACTACTGAGTAAGTTACATGTAATTATTTATGTAAGAAATTAACCTAGCTGATATTATGGAGATGTGTATTCCAATATTACTTCATTTATATTGCAGCTGCAGGTGTCCATTCTGCGAACCATCGAGCCAATGCCGATAGGCTGGTGCGGTACCGCCACCAGGCAGGTCAGTAATTCTATCCCTGTAACTGTAAAAAAATATAAGTATGACAGCTTGCAAAAGAGTGCAGTGTAGTCACTTATTAATAAAAAGTGCAAGTAACAGTGTAAGAGAGTTTGCAAGTATTGTTTGATTACAAAAGTGTGATGCAGCCTGTAATCCAAAAATAAAAATGAAACAAGTCTGAAATAAAGATGTTCCACCTGTAATATAATAGTACATAACCTGCAGCAGGCTGAAAAGTACAGCTGCAGAAGCTGAGTAAAACACATGTGTGAAATATATCCCTGTTTAAATTCTGAAACATGGCACAAGTGAGACTGTTGGAAAGGATTGTTATAACTAAAAGTAAAACATGTCAATAAAGCCTAGAATTAAGTACCATCCTGAATTGTAAAAATAAAACAAGTGAGAGAGTGTGAGAAAGAGGTATGAATCCACCAATGAAGTAGTAATAACTCCTGAATAAAGTATACTGCAGTCAGTACAGAATGAAATTAATGTGACAGGCAGAACCAAACAGCAACATGTGTTGAAAAAAGTACTGAAGCCGGAATGTGTGTCCCAAAATCTGGATATGTTGTTCTCAGTTTGCAATATGCAGATAGTATGGTTGTATGAAATACCAAACATCAACAGTTGTCTATAGCCATATAAAGCAAATGTAGCAGGATGATGTAGCTGAACAGAGCCAGATATGAATGTGTATGAATAAAAATGAAATGTATATTGATGTAGCAGTAACATTCCTATCACCAACATGAATAAGTTGTCACATAGGAAACTGTAGTCAGAACTATAGAGTGTATATATCTGCAGCTAGTAGAAATGTACAGCATATGTATAGGTATTTGAAGTTGTTAATGAAATATTTCTTCACCCTACCCTATAACCATAAATAATCCATTCCACGTGAAATGGGTATGTGTATTCACAATTAACACCCCTGGACAATTGTCCTGTTGGTTCATGCATATTTGCATGTACGTTGATGCATGTGCCCTGTTCATACATCCAAACCTGATGGCCTGTTGCCATCACTCAACCCTGCATGTTGTTGGAATGTGTACTGTTGTTCAAATTATGCATGTGTTATGCTTGCTGTACAACGGCTTGAATTTATGGGTGTTTGGTTAATGGGAATACTAATGCATGCTGTTACAACTAATTGTGAATGGTATTGCACGTTACTAACCCAAACTGTCACTAAATAATGCAAAACATAGGATGACAGGGAAGGCGGGTTCCAGCGGACCCACCTCTTCCACCTCAGCTGGCGAGTGCACCGGGCAGTAGTGCCCAGGCCGGACCCTCCTCCAGTGGCCCTGTGCCACCTGCGGGTGGAAGCACTGCAGGGGATGGGGCTCGTCCCCCCTCTGCAAGCGTGGCCGGAGGAGAACATCCACTCACCCTCCGTAGTGTCCGGACTGTGGTGCGTAGGGAGATCCAGCACGCTGTGCTTGGGCCCCTATGCCAGCTTGAGGCACGGGTGGCACAACTCACGGGTGTGCCTGCTGCCCGGCCTACACAGCCCCCAGCACAGCCCTGTCCTGGGCAGTGAAGGCACAGTGGCAACTGCCCATGGGTGAGGATCTCAGTTCCACTGTTGCCATCTGTGGGCTCATGGTCTCGAGATATCCAAACATCCGTCCCCGTCAATTGTGTAACCCCCCCACGTGTCACACACCATCCCTGTATGCGTCTTGTTTGTCTTGTCTGTTAACCTCCCCTACCTACCTCCCCAGCTATACCAACTTCCCGTACCTGATATACCACTCTCACCTGAAAAAAAAAAAAAAAAGGGAAACTCTGTACCCACAAAAAAATTACGCCCCATACATAGCTGCCCATTTTGCACACATGTCTGCTGGACATGTAAACTGGTAATTACAATTGGCTGTACAACAAATATTATTGTTGTCCTCACACCTCTATCAGGGGTGGAAGGTTTCAAATTTCACACCAAATTACAAACATATGCACAGCTGTTGCTGACGAAGAAATGGGCAGCTATGGGCCTTTCCTACATCCCTCCTGCAAAACCCGAGCTTGTTTTCCTACTGTCCTACCTTCTTTGTGCCCCCTTTTTCACCACTGTCCTATCTCCCCATTTTCTTTTCTTTAAAAGAAAATAGCGCAGGTGTGCGCGAGAGTAAGCACTTTTAAGCAGTAGTCAGCAGGTGTGCGCTTCTGTGCGCTTAGCTAAGTGCGTGTGTGCGAAGCTAAGTGGCAGTGCGCATGCGTGACCTCCATGCAAACCAGCGCTAACCCACTTACAACTGCTTAAAAGTGCCTTAGTCACTCTGAATGACAAGGCCTGTAGTTTTCTCAGCAGCAAAATAAAATACCTCCCTCAGTCTCAAACCCAGGAAACACTAGTCTGCATGACTTACCACTAAGCCATGACTGCTACACAAGAACATTGTGCTGAAAGAAATATATCATAAAATGGTAGGAATTAATGTAAAGGGAATATAGCAAGTCTAGTACACAAAGCATGTCATGTATATTTACTGTCAAATCTAGTGGATTTGTAAAATAGTACTGTGTGCTGAGAAACAGTCATGCTAGTTGGTAGCTACTAGGTAATAATATCACAGTAGCATTTGGCAAGCCACACACATACTCAGAGCAGGATAAACACTGCCATAGCTGAATAGTTAAGAGCTCAGACATAGCAACTGTGACTGAGTTACAGGGATGTCCCTGATGTGAAAACAAATGTCAACTGTGCCCCACTGACACCCTGTCAAATGTACTAACAGTAGGCAGAAAGGTGTAACTACACATGCAATGGTAAATATGACTGACTGAAGGTATGCACCACCTGCACGTCACAAATGGTGTACTAATACATATGCTTGAAATAACCCACAGTCACAACTGCAGAATATCAGAATATGTCATTGGAGTATCCCACTGCTATGTACCATTCCATGAGGCTGATAAAAGATGCACCAGAGAGTATATGAGGCCTGCTCAGCAGCATGATCAAATACCCTTGTAAGTGTCAAGGCCCACACCATGGCCAGACCACACTGCATGCAGTAACACCCTACCACAACAGACACATAAGGAATTGCTGCCCAAACAGATTTAGCAAGCATTACAAGCTGTGAATGTAAATGGAAAATAGGAAAGCCATAGCAACACATTACAAGAAAGACACCTAGCAGGCATACAAGGAGTGAATGTAAAGGCCAAATATTGAAGCCGTAGCAACAGATTGCAAGAGCCACTGCTATATACCAGTTACACCACAATCCCCACAGGAAAGCACACACATCCATATACACAGTATTACTAGTCGTAGGTGTCAGTTTACATACACACGGAGAAGAGGACACTGGAGGAAGGAATACTCAGCTTACAGAACAACATGCATTGCAGTGTCTACAACACAGCCTGAAATATGAGAGACATACCAACCCTTACACTCACAGAACAGTGTCCACAGCAAACCAGCATGGTCCCCACCCTGATAATCTGAAAGGGCTACACCTACCTAACAGACCTTTTTATAGCACAGTCCTGTAATCATGGTGAGAATTGCAATCACTACACAACAGGCTGCATGCAATTAGTAAATGCTGGCTAATAATTGGTGCAGAGGCCATCACATGGACATGTGTAGATACCTACAAAAGCATCCTGTACTCCCAGTCCACACATGCAATACTTTCATTGCACCTGCTGGAGGTAGAGAGAGAGAGAGAGAAAGAAAGAAAGAAAGAGAGAAAGAGAGAAAGAGAAAAAAAAACCTGTAACAACAAAACAAAGAGGCTGACAGCAGGCCAAATAACTGCAAGCCTACGCAAACAGCTGCAACAAACACAGGTAATGTAAAGTACTACTATAATAGTCTACATACTGTGAACCCCCCAGATGTGTTATTAGTCTGTATATATGTATATGAAGATGTGCATAGGGCCGGGGACATACTGCAACTGTCACTGAAGGCTCTACATACATATATATGTGAAGGTAGCTATGTGCAGCTAAGAACTTGGTTATATTCAACCGGACGTATAAGAGAATTTAAGTACCTTTATCTACACTTTTTTTTAAAAAAAATACAGTATTTAATTTGATTCAAACTGTGTTGGAGGAATATTTAACTCAAGTGGCAGTTATTCTGCTCTTTAGTAACTTGAACTGAAGCTAGTGTGTTATTTGCTAGTAATTACAGGTGTGGGGGTAGCCACATTCTTTGATTTCCTGTCCTTGCCTTTTTAAGTGGTGCATTGTGAAATTTTTATTGCTTAAAAACCTCAGCTTTGGCCAGCTAAGAATTTGGTTATATTCAACTGGACGTATAAGAGAATTTAAGTACCTTTATCTGCACTTTTTTAAAAAAATATACAGTATTTAATTTGATTTAAACTGTGTTGAAGGAATATTTAACTCAAGTGGCAGTTATTCTGCTCTTTAGTAACTTGAACTGAAGCTAGTGCGTTATTTGCTAGTAATTACAGGTGTGGGGTCGCCACATTCTTTGATTTCCTGTCCTTGCCTTTTTAAGTGGTGCATTGTGAAATTTTTATTGCTTAAAAACCTCAGCTTTGGCCAGCTAAGAATTTGGTTATATTCAACTGGACGTATAAGAGAATTTAAGTACCTTTATCTGCACTTTTTAAAAAAAAAAATACAGTATTTAATTTGATTTAAACTGTGTTGAAGGAATATCTAACTCAAGTGGCAGTTATTCTGCTCTTTAGTAACTTGAACTGAAGCTAGTGTGTTATTTGCTAGTAATTACAGGTGTGGGGTAGCCACATTTTTTTATTTCCTGTCCTTGCCTTTTTAAGTGGTGCATTGTGAAATTTTTATTGCTTAAAACCTCAGCTTTGGCAAGCTAAGAACTTGGTTATATTCAACTGGACGTATAAGAGAATTTAAGTACCTTTATCTGCACTTTTTAAAAAAAAATACAGTATTTAATTTGATTTAAACTGTGTTGAAGGAATATTTAACTCAAGTGGCAGTTATTCTGCTCTTTAGTAACTTGAACTGAAGCTAGTGTGTTATTTGCTAGTAATTACAGGTGTGGGGTAGACACATTCTTTGATTTCTTGTCCTTGCCTTTTAAGTGGTGGATTGTGAAATATTTATTGCTTAAAAACCTCAGCTTTGGCCAGCTAAGAATTTGGTTATATTCAACTGGACGTATAAGAGAATTTAAGTACCTTTATCTGCACTTTTTTAAAAACAAATACAGTATTTAATTTGATTTAAACTGTGTTGAAGGAATATTTAACTCAAGTGGCAGTTATTCTGCTCTTTAGTAACTTGAACTGAAGCTAGTGTGTTATTTGCTAGTAATTACAGGTATGGGGGGTAGCCACCTTCTTTGATTTCCTGTCCTTGCCTTTTTAAGTGGTGCATTGTGAAATTTTTATTGCTTAAAAACCTCAGCTTTGGCCAGCTAAGAATTTGGTTATATTCAACTGGACGTATAAGAGAATTTAAGTACCTTTATCTGCACTTTTTTTAAAAAATATACAGTATTTAATTTGATTTAAACTGTGTTGAAGGAATATTTAACTCAAGTGGCAGTTATTCTGCTCTTTAGTAACTTGAACTGAAGCTAGTGTGTTATTTGCTAGTAATTACAGGTGTGGGGTCGCCACATTCTTTGATTTCCTGTCCCTGCCTTTTTAAGTGGTGCATTGTGAAATTTTTATTGCTTAAAAACCTCAGCTTTGGCCAGCTAAGAATTTGATTATATTCAACTGGACGTATAAGAGAATTTAAGTACCTTTATCTGCACTTTTTTTAAAAAAAAATACAGTATTTAATTTGATTGAAACTGTGTTGAAGGAATATTTAACTCAAGTGGCAGTTATTCTGCTCTTTATTAACTTGAACTGAAGCTAGTGTGTTATTTGCTAGTAATTACAGGTGTGGGGTAGCCACATTCTTTGATTTCCTGTCCTTGCCTTTTTAAGTGGTGCATTGTGAAATTTTTATTGCTTAAAAACCTCAGCTTTGGCCAGCTAAGCACTTGGTTATATTCAACTGGATGTATAAGAGAATTTAAGTACCTTTATCTGCACTTTTTTAAAAATAATAATACAGTATTTAATTTGATTTAAACTGTGTTGAAAGAATATTTAACTCAAGTGGCAGTTATTCTGCTCTTTAGTAACTTGAACTGAAGCTAGTGTGTTATTTGCTAGTAATTACAGGTGTGGGGGTAGCCACATTCTTTGATTTCCTGTCCTTGCCTTTTTAAGTGGTGCATTGTGAAATTTTTATTGCTTAAAAACCTCAGCTTTGGCCAGCTAAGAACTTGGTTATATTCAACTGGACATATAAGAGAATTTAAGTACCTTTATCTGCACTTTTTTAAAAAAAATACAGTATTTAATTTGATTTAAACTGTGTTGAAGAAATATTTAACTCAAGTGGCAGTTATTCTGCTCTTTAGTAACTTGAACTGAAGCTAGCGTGTTATTTGCTAGTAATTACAGGAGGGGGTAACCACATTCTTTGATTTCCTGTCCTTGCCTTTTTAAATGGTGCATTGTGAAACTTTTATTGCTTAAAAACCTCAGCTTTGGCCAGCTAAGAATTTGGTTATATTCAACTGGACGTATAAGAGAATTTAAGTACCTTTATCTGCACTTTTTTTAAAAAACATACAGTATTTAATTTGATTTAAACTGTGTTGAAGGAATATTTAACTCAAGTGGCAGTTATTCTGCTCTTTAGTAACTTGAACTGAAGCTAGTGTGTTATTTGCTAGTAATTACAGGTGTGGAGGTAGCCACATTCTTTGATTTCCTGTCCTTGCCTTTTTAAGTGGTGCATTGTGAAATTTTTATTGCTTAAAAACCTCAGCTTTGGCCAGCTAAGAACTTGGTTATATTCAACTGGACGTATAAGAGAATTTAAGTACCTTTATCTGCACTTTTTTAAAAAAAATACAGTATTTAATTTGATTTAAACTGTGTTGAAAGAATATTTAACTCAAGTGGCAGTTATTCTGCTCTTTAGTAACTTGAACTGAAGATAATGTGTTATTTTCTAGTAATTACAGGTGTGGGGGTAGCCACATTCTTTGATTTCCTGTCCTTGCCTTTTTAAGTGGTGCATTGTGAAATTTTTATTGCTTAAAAACCTCAGCTTTGGCCAGCTAAGAACTTGGTTATATTCAGCTGGACGTATAAGAGAATTTAAGTACCTTTATCTGCACTTTTTAAAAAAAATACAGTATTTAATTTGATTTAAACTGTGTTGAAGGAATATTTAACTCAAGTGGCAGTTATTCTTCTCTTTAGTAACTTGAACTGAAGCTTGTGTGTTATTTGCTAGTAATTACAGGTGTGGGGGTAGCCACATTCTTTGATTTCCTGTCCTTGCCTTTTTAAGTGGTGCTTTGTGAAATTTTTATTGCTTAAAAACCTCAGCTTTGGCCAGCTAAGAACTTGGTTATATTCAACTGGACGTATAAGAGAATTTAAGTACCTTTATCTGCACTTTTAAAAAAAATACAGTATTTAATTTGATTTAAACTGTGTTGAAGGAATATTTAACTCAAGTGGCAGTTATTCTGCTCTTTAGTAACTTGAACTGAAGCTAGTGTGTTATTTGCTAGTAATTACAGGTGTGGGGGTAGCCACATTCTTTGATTTCCTGTCCTTGCCTTTTTAAGTGGTGCATTGTGAAATTTTTATTGCTTAAAAACCTCAGCTTTGGCCAGCTAAGAATTTGGTTATATTCAACTGGACGTATAAGAGAATTTAAGTACCTTTATCTGCACTTTTTAAAAAAAAATACAGTATTTAATTTGATTTAAACTGTGTTGAAGGAATATTTAACTCAAATGGCAGTTATTCTGCTCTTCAGTTATTCCCACCCACCCTCCCTGTTTTTGTTTTGGTGTTAATCTTGGTGGCCTTGAAACTGCCCGCCCCTCAACCTGCCTCTGGGCCCATCTCATTTACTCACTCTACTGAGTGCAGTGAAATCATATTCTGATTTCAGGCACTCCTACTGTGTACAAAGAGAGCATCTGGGAAACAGACAAAAAAAATTAAGCTTATTTCCTGCCTTTCCTGTTAAGTGGTATAGACTATTTGTAGGCTTCTGAGCCCCCGGCCCTTCTGTGTTTGAGGGAAGCCTTCTGGCTTGTTTTTTGTTTCTTATAACTAGCCAGTTTTCTAGTTTCAGCACTCAAATCTGTTTTTTTGATCTCAGCACTTGTTCAGATAAAAAAAAAAAATATCTGCTTTTACTGTACTTGTGTTTCTACCTACTTCATTTTACTTTTGCATCATCTTAAAAATACTCAATTGTATTTATTACTGCTTGGTGTAACTCATTCTAATCCTTTTGGTTTAAACACTTGGGCTTCGGACCAGTTGTTTTGCACTGAGAGGGTTTGTGGTCTGCACTGTTGTGGCAGAACAGGTTGCTTACATCCTTCTAGGTTGGGAACTGCTGATTGAGGGCTCAGTGTCTGTTATTCTAAAAGTGTATTAATTCTGGTTTAAGCACTTGGGCTTTCAGGCCAGTTATTTTACATTAAGAGGGTTCGTGGTCTGCACTCTTGTGGGAGGAGAGGCTGGACTCTGCCCTTCTGAGCTGGGAATTTCTGGTTAAAGGCTTATAGTGCATGCATATCTGAACTGCTTCTTACCGAAGTTGGTGTGCCTTGTTTGCTGTGGCATAGACTGGATTCGGGCCTGTTGGATCTAGCTTTGTTTGTGTAACTTGAGCACTAATCCAGACATTCTCTAAAGTATTCAATTGTATTTATTACTGCTTGGTTGTAACTTGATTAAAGTGTAGCTATCATTCTAAGTCTTTGGATTAAGCACTTGGGCTTCAGACCAGTTGTTTTACATTAGGAAGGTTTGTGGCAAGCACTGTGGTGGCAGGACAGGTAGCTTTCATCCTTCTAAGTTGGGAACTGCTGATTGAGAGCCCACTGTCCAAGGGTATTAGTTCTGGTTTAGGCACTTGGGCTTCAGGCCAGTTATTTTACATTAAGAAGGTTCGTGGTCTGCACTCTTGTGGGAGAAGAGGCTGGACTCTGCCCTTCTGAGCTGGGAATTTCTTGTTAAAAGTTTATAGTGCCTGAATATTTGAACTGTATCTTACTGAAATTGGTACACCTTGTTTGCTCTAGCATAGACTAAATCCAGGCCTGCTGAATCTAGCTTTGTTTATATGCTTGTTGTTTGTTTGCTTGTTATTTCCCTGGAAGCTAATTCCACCTAATACGCGGCTTCTCAGCACTTCTGTGGATCACTAGTGATATCTGCATTGCTTACTGTACTAGTTCCTTGTTTCAATTGAAAGAAAGTTACTGTTTGTCATTTTTGCATTTAGTTACTTGTAACACATTGCACTCAAGTTACCTGGCACTTGCTCACTAAAGCAATTATATAAGTCAGCACTAAAAATTAAAAGCACTACACCCTCACTCCCCACTGGCCCTTGTTTTCAATTATTAAGGAATTCCCAATATTATTCTAGCATGTCCAAAGGTCAGTTGTCAATCTCCTCTCTGGTCCAGCTGGTGAATCTGGGAATCTTGAGGCAATGTTATAACTGCCTCATGTACACAGACAACCCTCTCCTCCTCCCACATAACACAAATACTTGAGAGATGCAGCTATTTAGCCAAACTGGAGGCTGAGCTCTCTCAACTCAGGACTGGCAAGACCAGACAGGAGGAGAAGGCAACTACACACACCACAAAACCAGCCTCACATAATGCTACCACACCACTGAATCAAACACATAAACACACAAAGACATACTCGGAGGCTCTGAGTAAAATTTACCTAAACAGCAGAGGCCTCCAAAGCAGACACCCAAACAACTGCTACCTCAAGACACCCCACAAGCAACACATAAACCACAAAAGCAGTGTGCAAAGCAGTCACAGCCCTTAAGGCCAAATACAACACCAATCATACTTGTCATAGGTGACTCCATAGTCAGACACACTGACGTCCCACTCACCAGGCTGAACAAGGAGAGGGTCACAGTAAGCTGCCTATCGGGCGCTAGAATCCGCCACATAACACAAGCACTCTGGTCACTCCACGGCAAGTACAAATATGACACAGTCATTGTCCATGCTGGTGTGAGCGACCTGAGACGTACCTCCTGGACTACATGAAAAGAGACATAGAGGAGCTCTCTGATTATGTAGCCCAGGCAGGTATGACCCTGACCCTGAGCAGTATCCTTCCTTCACCAAGAATGATGCCACAATATAGAGACAAGATGATCAGCTTTAACAATTGGCTTAATGTCTGGTGTCATTCAAAGGGGATCCAGTGTCTGTCTGCCTGGGATGACATGCTTGACAAGCCACGCTGCTTCAAGAGGGACGGCTTGCACCTGTCACCCTGGGATTCGGATATTGGCTAAGCTCTTGCCACCCCCATAGTGCCTTTTAGGCAAGGCTCAAATTCTAAACCTACCACCCTAGAAAACAAATATGGGAAGAAACTGAGGGTAATGCTGCTCAATGCCAGAAGTCTAAATCTCAAAATGCACGCACTCAAGGCCCTTCTCAGTATGGAGAACATCGATGTCTGTGCTGTAACTGAAACCTGGTTCAAGGCTCCTGAGAGCACCTCGGCACTATTAGGTTTTACCTCATATCATGCGTTCCGGCCCCAAAACCCGGACCACACCACAAAAGGAGGGGGTGTATCCATATTCATAAAGGATACCCACACCTCCAGGTTGGTGGCAACTCACGAAGCTTCGGAAACCATCCAGGTGCAACTAACCATAGGCAAAACTGCTCTACAAATTGTAACATGCTACAGGCCACCCTCTCAAACTCAGGAACCCCACACAGCCTTCCTGAAGACACTGGAGGGTATAAATGTATCTCCAAACACCATCATATTGGGTGACTTCAACTACCCGAATATAGACTGGGAACATTACTCAAGCCCTAACTTTCTAGCCCAATGGTTCCTGGAGTTCATAAATTCAAATGCCATGGAACAGCTAGTCACTGTTCCCATGAGAGGAGAAAATATACTAGATCTCATTATCACAAACATGGGGACAAAATGCTCCACACCGAAGTATATCCCTCATTGGTGAGATCTGATCATAAACTAATCTCACTGGAAATCCACATCCCCCCCCCCCCCCCAACCAAAAAGACCACAGTGAAGAACTTCTCTAAAGCAAACTTCACACTACTCAAGACTGGTGTGGTATCCTTCAAGGCCCCTGAGCCAGTGGAAACCACAACCCAAGCTGCGGAAGCCCTTACAAATGCCTTCTATGAACACCTCCAGGACTGCATGGATCAGGCAATCCCAAATAAAAACCAAGACTCTTTCCACAAAGGGCAAACGTCCAGTCTGGTGGACCCCAGCCATTAACAAACTTTACAATAAGAGGAGAAAGCTATTACATGATAGAACAAAATCCATAAAAGGGAAGTCACCCCTGATCATTATTAGTAAAAAATATGAGCACTCATAAAATCAACTAAGGCCAATTTTGAGAGAAAATTGCCATGGATTCAAAGGACAATCATAAGGCCTTTTTCAGCTATGTTAGGAACCTGGGTGGAAACTCCCAGATATGCTCAGAATTAGTCCAAAATTATACAAAAATCACTGAACCCACGGACATTGCCAACATACTGGCAGACAGGTTCAGTGCAACCTTCACCCCCTCTACCCCCCTAAAGGAGGGATAACTATCCCAGCAGAGTGTAGCCTCCCAGACATCTCAAATGCGCAGGTGAAAGCTGCTCTCTAAAGCTAAAAACACAGCATCAATGGGACCGGATGGTGTCCCCGGCTGTGTGCTACATGAGCTAAATGAGGAATTAAACCCGCACATAAGGCAGCTGTTTAATCTCAGCCTTACCACAGGATACGTGCCCAAGGAGTGGCGTACGGCAACTGTGGCCTCCACAAAGGCGGTGCCTCTACGGACCCTGGTAATTACCGCCCCATAAGCTTAACAAGTCTAGTCTGCAAAGCTATGGAGAGGATCATAATGGAGCTCATAAACAAAGATATAGGGGACTTGCAGACATTGGACCCGACCCAGTTTGGCTTCGTCAAGGGCAGATCATGCCTTTGAACTTGGTCGACTTCTTCAAAACAGTCACCAAGGCCATTGATGAGGGAAAGGCAGTCCATACAGCCTACCTTGACCTTGCAAAGGCCTTCGACACAATACCCCACTCGGGTATTGTAGAAAACTTACCAGCTTAAATGTAAACCCATATGTCACAAGATGGGTTGCAAACTGGCTTAAGGACAGAACCCACAGGGTTAGAGTTGCTGGCGCTATGTCAGACTCCAAGCCGGTCACAAGCGGTGTCCCACAGGGCTCGGTCCTTGGCCCCTATTGTTGGCATCTACTTCTCAGAAGTACAGGCCAACATGGGAGGACTTTGGCTGACAAAGTTTGCAGACGACTGCAAACTGGGTGCCATAGTGGAAAGTGCATCGGACACGGATATCCTTCAGAAGGGACTCACGGAAATAGATAGCTGGTGCCAGAGCCATGGCCTGAAGTTAAACGCCAAAAAATGTATAGTCATACCCTTCAGGAAAAACAAGGTAACCCCAAGCTACCATATAGGTGGCAATCCACTAAGCACAGAAGAGGTTATCAGGGACCTGGGGACCCAGGTTGACAGTGGCCTTTCTTTTGACACTCACGTTGCTAAAGTGGTTAGAAAGACCTTCTATATTGCCCACCTGATCATGAAGGGATTCACATCCAGATCTAGTGAGGTCATTGTTCCCCTGTACTCTTCACTTATCAGACCAATGATCGAGTACAATGCCCCATTCGGGATGTATCGCACCTGACATTTGCAGCAATTGGAGAGACCCCAAAAGTTCCTCACCAAAAGGATAAAGGGACTCCAAAAACTGTCATATGCTGCCAGATTGAAGAAACTCCAGCTCTATTCAGTTGCATACCGTCTGCTCAGAGGTGACATGTGCCTGACATACAAGGCCATGTCCAACCCGGAATTAATGGACATGCTCCACCTCAAAAAATCCAAATCCACCAAAACCACTAGAGCAAGCGACTTAAACCTTAGCACGGATATAAATAGGACGTGCTGGAGGGATAGATTTATCACTCAGAGACTCCCTATGCTGTGGAATAAAATCCCGGTCCATGTGAGGCAGAGCACCTCGCTGGCTCTGTTCAAGAGAAATCTTGACCTGTGGATGGGAGATCATAGGTTTATCCCGGGAATCATCTCTGTGTCACTGCTGGACAGAGGCACAACAAACTAATGGGCACAGTATTTTGTCATATAAGGGGCGTAAGCCACAAAAATTTGGGCTAGGCTTATAAATGCCTTAGGGCAGATAGCCTAGTATAAACCTATGAACCTATGAACCTATGTAGGTTGTAGTGCAATGTACAAGTAGGTTGTACAGTAATGGATGTTCAGCAGTACGTTACTGTGTGTATACATATGTGGAACTAAAAAGGAGTATATATATATATATATATATATATATATATATATATATATATAAAACATGTATACGTATGTATATCGAGATATGTATGTATATATATATATATATATATATATATATATATATATATATATATATAATATGCATATGTGTATACATAGATAGAGAGGGATGTAGAAATACATAGCCAAATATAGTTTCACAGTGTCATAGTGTAGTACTAGGCTATCTGCAGACAGTGTATAGAATAGATTTATAAACTTGCGCCTCTGTACAGTAGTGACACAGTGAAGACCCCCCTACATAATAGCATTAGTTTACTGTGCCTATGTCTAGTAGTGACACAGAGATGACCCCTGGTGTAAACCTATGATCTCCCATCCACTCGTCAAGAATTCACATGAAGAGTGTCAGTGAGGGTCTCTGCCTAACATGAACTGGGATCCTGTTCCACAGTATGGGAAGCCTCTTAGTGATGGATCTGTCCCTACAGTATGTCCTATACATATGTGTGCTGAGGTATAAATCTGTAGCTGTTGTGGTTCTGATGGATTTGGATTGTAAGAAATGGAACATGTCCATCAATACCTGATTGGACATGGCCTTGTACATCAGTCACAGATCACCCCTACGTAGGCAGTATGCTATGGAATAGAGCATGAGTTACGTTAGTCTGGCAGCATATGAAAGTTGTTGGAGACCCTTGATCCTCCTGGTGATGTACTTATGGGGTCCCCCTAGCTGTTGCAAGTGCCAGGTGAAGTACCTACCAAATGGGGCATAGTACACAGTCATGGGCCTGATAAGGGAGGAGTATAGGGGTACAATGACCCCTTTTGATCTGGATGTGAATCCCTTCATGATAAGGTGGGCAAGGTAGGAAGTCTATCCAACCACTTTGGCAATGTGGGTGTCAAATGAGAGGTCAGTATCGATCAGTGTCACCAGGTCTCCAATTACTTTTTCTGTACTCAGTGGGTTACTGTCTATGTGATAATATGTGGGTACCTTGTCCGTCCAAAAGGGTATGAGTATACATTACGTGGCACGCAGTTTAAGGCCATGACTCTGGCACCAGTTGTCGGTGTCCGTGAGGCCTGTCAGTAGGATGTATCTGTCAGCTGGTGTATCAACTATGGCGCCTAGTATGCAGTCATCTTTGAACATTGTCAGCCACTACCCTCCCATGTCTGCTTCCACATCTGAGAATTATATGCCGAACATGAGCGGTCCCAGGACAGAGCCCTGTGGGACACCACTTGTGACTGGCTCTGAGTCTGACATGGCACCAGTGAGTTTGACTGTAGGGTTTCTATCCGTTAGCCGGTTTGCAACCCATCTTGTGACATATGGATTTACATTTCAGCTGTTGATCATGTCTATGATGCCAGAGTGCGGTATTGTGTCGAAAGCCGTAGGCAAGTCCAGGTAGGCTGTATGGACCGCTGTGCCCTCGTCAATGGCTCTAGTGACTGATTTGAAAAGGTCAACCAGGTTCATAAGGCAGGATCTGCCCTCTACAAAGCCAAACCGGGTGGGATCAAGTGTCTAAGTCCCCAATGTCTCTGTGTATGAGTTCCATAATGATCTTTTCCATAGCGTTGCAGACCAGGCTGGTTAAGTTTATGGGGCGGTAGTTACCAGGGCCTGTAGAGGTGCCTCCTGTGTGGAGTGGGACTACTGTTGCTGTATGCCAGTGTCCAGGTACATATGCTGTAGTAAGGCTATGGCTGAATAGCATTTAATGTGTGTGTGTAGCTCCTCTTGGAGTTCACGTAGCATGCAACCTGCAATACCGTCGGGTCCCATTGATGCTGTGTTTACAGCTTTGCTGAGGGTGGTTCCCAGCTGGACATCTGAGATGACAGGGAGGTTACAGTCAGCTGGGATAAGTAATTCCTCATGTGTGGGTGAGGGAGGGTAGAAATCTGCACTGAACCTGTCTGCCAGAATGTTGGCATTATGTGTGTGTGTTCAGTGTAGCGTTTGTCACTGTGAACTAACTTTGAACATACCTGAGGGTTCCCACCCAGGTGTGTAACATAGCAGAAGAAGGCCTTGTGGTTACTTGTAGTGTCCATAGCAATGTCCCGCTCATTGTTGGCCTTGCATGTTTGTATGACAAAACGTATCTTTCTACTACTGCTGATCACAGATGCCTTAGCTCTATGGAATTCTGCTCTGCCGTGCAGTAGCTACCTTCTGTTGATATACAATGTGTTCAATGCTGGGGTCCACCAGACAGGACACCTGCCCTTGGTGGAGAGGGTCTTGGTTTTATTTGTGATTGCATGATCCATGCATTCTTGGAGATGTCCGTAGAAAGCATATGTGAAGGTGTCTGCATTGTGGGAAGTGGTTTCTACTGGCCCAGTGGGCATTAAGGATACCAACTCAGTTATAAGAAGTGTAAAGTCAGCATGTGAGAGGTTTCCCACTGTAGTCTTTTGTGTTGTGGGGGAGGTGGGATATGTATATCCAGGGGGATTAGTCTGTGGTCAGATGTGACTAGTGAGGGGTATACTTCCGGTGTGTAGCACATTGTCCCCATGTTTGTGATGATCAGGTCTAGCATATTATCTCCCGTTGTGGGAGAGGTGACTAGCTGTTCCATTGCATTTGACTTAGTGAATTCCGGGAACCTTTGGGATAGGGTGTTTGGGGTAGAATAATGCACCCAGTGTATGTTAGGGTAGTTGAAGTCTCCCAATATGATGGTGTGTGGTGGGACATTCATATCCTCCAATATCTTCAGGAAGGCTGACTATGGTTCCTGCGATTGGGAGGGTGGTCTGTAACATGCTACCAGTTGTATAGCAGGTTTGCCTACAGTTATCTGCACCTGGATGGTCTGTGATGATTCATGTGTTGCCACTAACCTGGAGGTGTGGGTCTCCTTCATGAATATGGACACACCCCCTCCCTTTTTGTTTTGTCCCGAGTCCTGGGGCCAAAAAGAATGATACAGGGTATAGCCTGGTACCGCTGGTGTGCTCTCAGGATCCTTGAACCAGGTTCTCACTTACTGCACAGACATCGGGATTGGTAGAATATGTACGTACAGATATATGTAATACACACATACATATATAGATATATGTAGAGACATATACATATACAGCTAGATCTGACTGACAACAGATATGTCTGTATATGACTATCTCTCTCTCTCTCTGTCCCACCCCCTCTCACTCTCACTCTCCCTGTGTCTCTCTCTCACTCTCCCCTCTCTCCCCACATCTATATGTATATTTCTACATCTATATATACATATTTTATATACATATATACAAACATATATATATATATATATATATATATATATATATATATATATATATATATATATATATGCAGATATAAATATATCAATATATATATAGATATATATATATATATATATATATATATATATATATATATATATATATATATATATATATATATATATATATATATATATGTATATACATGTATATATATGTATATATATATATATACATATATATATACTGTGTGAGGCACATGTTTGCAGATGTCTTGCAACAGGTGTCTGGTGTCAAAGGCATGGAGTGAACACCAGTGTGGATACTGGAGTACCATACCCCATTCAAAAACACTGACACCAGTAACCACCACATATGTGCATGCCTGCCCACCACTGCATGTGTCAGGGGGGAACAGGTGCAACAAGTGTACAATAGGCTCCACATTGATATACACAGTGGCACACTAGTCCTGTAAAACCTGTACATGGAATGTGTCAGCAGACATGGTATGTCAGCTATGGAAATGTAGGTCACTGTACCCCTCCACACCCCACAATGTCCTACACTGTATGTACCTCCCATGACAGCTACAGATATGGAGAAGGACACAGACATATGCAAGTAACTGTGTCAATGCACTCAAACACAATACTTATGCAGAGTGACTGACAAGACCACAGAGCACACACAGACTACCTACATAGAGGTTACCACTGCTGGATATACATAGTTCGGTCACACCCATGACAGTTGTCTAACAACCATGGTAACACCTCCAACATCCACAACACAAATTACCTATGTCTGTCGTCCTTGTCACTGCAGTATAGAGCACATGGTGGAGGTACAGGACCCTACCCACAGATACGACATACCCTGTAGTAGACCACACAGAATTAAGAAGCAAGGCTCCCCATGAGTAGATGTCAGACATACCCCTGCTGAATGTTATGCAGATAGGTAATATGCCATATGAGTCACCCTGTGTAACTGTCTGTAAGGAGCAGGTATGATCATAACACATGTGTCACAAGGGGCAGGGTAGCATAACAGTATGCTGCTGTAGGCCCAGGGCCAAAAGCACACTACCTACCTAAGACACAATGCACACCCATGAACACATTGCAAATGAAATATGTGAGGTGGAATGAGTGTGCTAGTGACTGGGTGCATGTTGTGTACTGGTGTGATTGCTCACCATGACTGTCTGTCTGTCATGGTAGTGTGTGTCCTTGGTGTGAGGCCAGAGACAGGTGTGTGAGGTATTGTGATCAACACATACTACATTGCCATATGTTGTGCTGTGTTACCCTGTATGTCACTGTGGTGTAGGTAGGGTTATGGCAAGTAAGAGTAGTGTGCATTACCAGTGAAATATGTAACGTGCATTGTGTGCAGTGCATGGGCTGATAATGTTCCCCATACAGTACCTTGATACAAACCCCCAGTGTGAGGTTGTGTATTGTACCTGAAACAGTGTGTTGACTGCTGCAGTATACTAGTCTGTCATATGGAGTGTGCCAGGTACTGTTGCACAGTTGTCGGATGAGCACTAATATCTGGTCATTTACATGTGTATCCCCCAATAGACAGACAGATGCTATATATGGTGCTTAAGTTATATCACTACAGTCAAGTATTATGTGTATTATGTGTGCCATAGTTTGCTGACAGATATTGCTGACATATTTTCCTTCTCCTTTTCAGGGCTATGGTTCACCAGCGGAACCCTGTCTACTCCGCTGCGGAGGAGGAAGAGATACACCAGAGCCTGGTGCAGGATTTCACTGTACTCTTTTCTCGCACCAGCCAGAACCAGCAGGAGAGGGCTGCACTGTGGCAAGACCTGGTCCATCGGGTAAATGACATAGGCACACATAACTGGGCATATGAGCAGGTACGCCATCAGTGCAGTGATTTAATTAGAAATGTCCATCAGCGTGCGTCGGATATCCACAGGCAGCAGCTTGCCACAGGTGGTGGGATGGCTAGACATTTCCCCCTCACCAGATTGGAGAGACTATTCCTAAGTGTTGTGGCTCCAGCCCAACAGCAACAGCAGCAGCATACATGTGTAATGATGGAGTCTGGAGCCACACAGCAGCAGGACACGGAGCGTGCAAGTAACATGCCATGTGTATAGTTGAACATTCTGTACACTGTTAGGTTATGCATGTGTGAGGTGTGTCCTCATTTTGTAGCTGTAATCTTGGTAATTATTGTGCAAGAGTGATATCCTCAACATCTGCAGTACACCTGTGGAAGCTAACTGTTGCACTACTGAACTGTATCATGCCCACAGTATCAATGGCACAGTTGTGCCCACTGACAATAAATGTCTCTTTTCTGCAGGTCCCTCTGGTGTAACAGCAAGGCAGCCTATCCATGCTGGTGAGTGTGGAATACCATTACCTTCAATACTCTTGATACTAATAGTAATAATAGGCTGAAGCAGTAGTGCTATGTGTTTGATTGCAGGTGTGTTTGTGTCTGTGGGTTGATATCTCATATACTGAGGTGTGTGCATGTGTGCATGTGCCCATGTGTGCATGTGCCCATGTGCCCATGTGTGCATGTGTGCATGTGTGCATGTGCCCATGTCTGCATGTGTGCATGTGCCCATGTGTGCATGTGTGCATGTGCCCATGTGTGCATGTGTGCATGTGCCCATGTGTGCATGTGCCCATGTGTGTATGTGTGCATGTGTGTATCAGTGGTGACATTGTGTACACATTGCAAACTGTGTTTCCTGTCTTACTCCCACAGGTTCTGGTGCTGCTCTGGTGTCGTGCAGCAGGGAACCTGAATCAGCTGCTGTGGATAGTGATAATGATGATATCTGTGTAATGGCACAGGTAGGTGTACCTGGGTCTGTCATTGGTCAGCCAGTTGACACTACACAGCTGTCGACCCCATCAATGCGCACAGTCATGCTGCCAATACATCCTTTGTCACCAATGTCCCTAGGTGATGGACAGGATACAGTGGACATTGACCAGGGTAATGTGGTACTGGTGGCACATGCATCCCCATACAGCAGCCATGGCCAGAGTCCTGACACGGTACCACACAGGCAGACGTCCAGCGGTTCTCTTGGGAGCATCCGTGGGCGTACTGCCCCTGTCAGACATGCCCACAGAGGTCTTTCAACCTCAGCTATGTTTTGGGCTGTAATGCAGGCACAGTCACTTATGGAACGGTACACCAGACAGGGTCTGAGGGAGCTGAGAGCATGTCGCACAACCATGAGTGACAGTATGCGTGATGTTGCGGCTGCCATCCGTAACTTCACCGAGGTCATTGACAGACATTGGGGGGACACATTAGATCTGTTCCACAACTACATGTCCATGAGCCAGGGCAATGGTGGACGGTTGAGGCGTCGACGTGGCCGTATGCCAGCAACAGCAGCAGCTGGCAGCCGTCATGGATGACAACAGGTCCGCGGCTGCTCACATAGTGCCAGCAGCAGCCCCAGCAATGCTGGGTCTGTGCTGTCATCAGACCGCCCCAGGAGACCATGTGCACGTGGCGCTGGACAGTCCCAACAGGGACCTGTCTCCAGTCACCAACCACCTGCTTCTGATAACAGTACCCAGTCTGGTTTAGTACCTGATATCGTCCGTAGCACCCCTGCCAGGCACAGGTACCATGTCCGTGGCCACAGACAGTGATCTGTATGGCCTGGCAGGTACAGTCTGTGGCTGTCCACAAACACCTGTATATGGCAGCCATGAGGTGGGACTGTGTGCATTCATACACACATGCAAAGTGATAACACCTAGGGCTACCGCATACACGCACACACTGCATCAACATTGCCCCATCTTGTACTGCTGTCCCTCACCAACACACACATACAGACATGTCAATTGGTTGTATCAGTGGCAGACTCAGGCATACCAGGTACACACCCTGTGCATATGATGAAACTGTGCCACCTCCTGCAATCTGTAAAATTGGTGCAGGAACAGGTTAACATGGTGCTGATGCACAGGGTGACTACATAGACGTATTGTAATAGTATGATGTTGACAACAGTACAGTGTAATGATAGCATTGTGGGTATATACCCGCATGCCTGATGCAGTTACAGTATGAATGTCATTGTATTGTTTTGTACACCCATAGTAATTACCACAGTGTTCTGTCTGCACATCTTTGAATACTGGTGGTGAGGCTGTGAAGGGATGGCCACCTACATAGGTAGCACAGGGGATACAACAATGTACATATTGATTAAAATGAAAAAAACGATGAGAACTGGCAGCCACACTCCGGTTTAATGAATGAATTAAAGCGCTTTTCGACTGATACAACACAGCCTTCTTCAGAATACAAATACAGTGCTCCAATTACATTTATATACCAAAAACAACCCAGAAAGGCACGAAATAAAATAATCAATTAAACAAATAAATCAATTAATTCACTTAAAGTGCACCCTAGCTACATACCATAGTTAAAAGAAAAACAGTCTTATTCATGACTAATTTAAAATAACATTCTAAATTAACTTTAACAAACTTTTATTAACCAATCTTACAAATAATTAAACAAGAATCATCTCTCTATACTTTTTAATTTTAAAAGACTACTGATAGAAATCGCATCATTTAAACCAAGTATATTACCAGCATCTAACCTAATTTGCCATTTTAGTTCTAATTCATATAATTTAAGTGCAAATGGGCCACCTCTAAAACTACGTGTAATACTATCAATAACCAAAATTTTAAAATAATGATTACTAAACATAACAACATGTTTGGCTAGTGCGTTGTCCGACTTCTTGTGGTTTATAGCATAAATATGCTCATATATTCTGTCACGGAGTCTACGCTCCGTCTTACCAACATAGAAGGCAGGACAAAACATGCATCTAGCCAAATAAACTATTTCTTTAGAATTGCAGTTAAACCTGCCCTGTAGTCTATATTTAAAATCATTAATAGTAAATGAATTAGTTATTTCTATATGTTTACACATATTACATGCCTCACATTTTATCATTCCTGATGGCTTAACAACTGGCCTTGTATTGTAAGCTAATAAATTTTTCAAATTTTTACCACGTTTAAAAACTATTTTTGGCCCTTGCCCGAGTTTATTCAATAAACTCTGACTTGATCTAAACAAACCCCAATTCTTCTTAATTATATTAATACAAGAAGAACGCTGTTTACAATATGTAGTAATAAAACTGCTAGACACCTTATGATCTCCTACATCGGATAACATTACATTGTCACTATGACTAACTGACTCACCAAAATTTAAATTATCTTTGACAGCAACAGGTTTCATAGATAACAATGGTACATATATTTGGTTAGCTCTTTTCCTCCCAACATATTGATACTCAATGATGGTCATGTCAACTGCGAGTTGCATGCTGTCCACACACGACTCTGCAATGCAGATGTTTCAGGATGTTGATATCTGTGCAGTACTACACAACAGGTTCAAGGCTCACAAGAGCACACTAGCACTACAAGGTCACACCTCATACCATGCATGACAGCACCAAAACACAGAACTAACTATGACAGGAGGGAGAGTGTCCATACATGTCAAGGATACTCTGGTGCCAGGACAGGTATCATACATCATACTAAGTCTGGAACTGCTGAGTGAGGGCTCAGTGTCTGTTATTTGACATGTGTATTATTACAGGTATGAGCACTTGGGTATCAGGCCAGTTATTCAACATTACGAAGGTACGTGGTCTATACACTTGTGTGGGGTGCGGCTGGACCCAGCCCGTCTGACCTGTGAATGTCTGGGTACTGGCTTATAGTGCCTGCATATATGCACTGTTACCTACTGGAAGTCGTACACCTTGTTTGTTGTAGCATAGTCTACATACAGGCCTGCTGACTGTAGCTTTGTTTGTATGCATGTTTGCCTGTTATGTTCCTGAAACACTGATTCCACCTGCAGTGCAGATATACAGTGCCTCTGTGGATCCCTAGTGACATCTGTATTGCTTACTGTACTGATGTCCATGTGTCACTTGACAGAACGTCACCGTTTGTCCTGTTTGCATGTAGCTTGCCTGTAACACATTGCATATGACTTACCTCGCATTTGCTCAAGACAGAATTCATATATGCCAGCACTAACAAATCAGGAGCACTACACCCTCACATAGTCACCTTGAGTACCTTGTTCCCCATTGGCCCTATGTGTCGTTACTTAGTATGGGAGTCACAATGCTATGGTAGCATGTGCAAAGCTCACCTGTCGATCTACTCTCAGGTCCATTTGGTAAATCTGTGAGTCATGTGGCAAAGTTACAGCTGCCTCATGTACACAGACAACCCTCTCCCCTTCCCATACACGTACAACACATGTGAGAGATGCAACCACATAGCCAAACTGGGGGCTAAGCTCTGTTAACACAGCACTGGCATTCCCTGTCAGGTGGAGTGGGATACTACAGTGAATACAGTACCAGTCTTCCATAGACCTGCCACGACCGCAATCCAAACACAGAAACACACAGGTACATTATTGGACTCTCAGAATAGCATCCTACCTGAGCAGCTGACACCTGCAAAGCAGACACACAAGCAAACATTAAGCCAGAGCAGAGCACATGAAACACATAGCTCACAAAGCCTGTGTGCCAAACAGTTACAGGCCATATGGCTTGACAACACACCTGCTACAGTTGTATGAGGTACCTCTATCATCACGTACACTGAGGTCCTGCTCCCAGGCTGAACAAGGTGACGATGATGCTGAGCTGCCCGTTGGGCACTATGATCCACCACATAACACAAGCATACCGGTCACTCCAAGGCATGTAAAAGTATGACTCAGTCATTGTCTGTGCCAGTGTGTATGACCTCTGACGTACCTCCCTGGACTGCATATTAGGGGACATAGAGGGGCTCTCTGAGCTTGTGGCACAGGCTGGTATGACCCTGGCCTTGAGTAGCATCTCACCCTCACCAAGAATGCTGCCACAATATGTAGACAGGATCATCAGTTTCTGCAATTAACGTATGTTTCAGTGACATTCAAAGGGGATCCAATGCCTGTCAGTGTGAGATTACATGCTGGACAAGTCACATTGCTTTGCTTGGGACAGCTTGCACCTGTCACCCATGGGCCATTGTATATTGGCAGAGGCTGTTGCTACACACATAGTGCCTTTGTATGCAAGGCTGACATTACATAGCCACCTACACAGGTATCACACGGGATAGGACACTAATAGAAATGCTACTCAACAGCTGCAGTGTAAACCTCAAGATGCATGCAGTGGAAACTGTCCTTAGCATGGGGTACAGCAATATCCATGCAGTAACAGACTCCTGGTACAAGGCTCACAGGTGCACACCATCAGTGCCAGGTCATTTCTGATACCATGCTTGTCATCCCCTACACATGGACCAAACCAGAACAGGGGGGATGTATCCAAAGTCACCTCAGATATACACACACCCAGGTTGGTGGCACTGCATAAAGCATCAGAGCCTCTCCATGTGCAACACACAGTGGGTTGGACTGCCTTCAGGTTCATAGCCTGGCACACACCACACTCCCATACCCAGGAAACCCACTTGGCCTTCCTGACAACACTGGGAATATGGTGGTCTGTACACACACCATTATATGGTTGTACTGCGACTACCCAAACATAGAGTGTGAGCATTACTCTAGCTGCAAGACCCTATCTGAAGGGTTCTTATCATTCATTCCCTGCATTGCTATGGAACAACTTGTTACCACTCCCACAAGTGGTGACAACATGCTGCACCTGTTCATCACCAACATGTGGACTATATGCTCCAGACCAGTCATGTATCCCTCGCTGGTGGGATGACACCATCTACAACCCACACTGTATAGTCACGTACCACATGCAGCCCCTGCACAAAACACCACAGTCATACAGTTGTCTGATGCATATTTCATGTATTCACATGAGGCAGGCTTCGGACATGGGAACTCTTGCAGTTCACAGGTACATATGTGTAGGTGGCACACACATACATCATGTGTGCATTGACATTACTGATATAATCTATGTTGTGCAATATTGGGAACAACACCCCACACACATGGACAAACTGTGTGACAAAAATACACATGGCGTTTGTAGGATACAAACCCCTACCTATGTTAGATCACTTGTGAGAGTCGCAGTAGCAGAGTGTGCTATTTGCATTACTGGAAGGATTGCTTTCTCTTGCTGTACTTATAGGGTGCTGACATCATCAGTGTTTAGACAGTGGAATATTCAGCATGTGTTGTGTAGTAATAGTTGCCAAAAGGGGCATTTCTCTTACACATGGAATTGCACACACTACTCCTTCACACACATTCACTGAGCACTTGCAGGATTCAAACCCCTACCTAACTATGTTTTGACACTTGTGAGAAACGCAGTAGCAGAGCGCGCTATTTGCATTACTGGGAGGATTATTTTCTCCTGCTGTACTTATAGGGTGCTGACATCATCAGTGTTTAGACACTGGAATTTGCAGCATGTGTTGTGTAGTAATAGTTGCCAGAAGGGACATTTCTCTTACACATGGAATTGCACACACTACTCTCCCACACACATGCACACTGAGCACTTGCAGGATTCAAATTCCTACCTAACTATGTTATAACACTTGTGAGAAACGCAGTAGCAGAGCACGCTATTTGCATTACTGGGAAGATTGCTTTCTCCTGCTGTACTTATAGGGTGCTGACATCATCAGTGTTTAGACAGTGGAATTTGCAGCATGTGTTGTGTAGTAATAGTTGCCAAAAGGGACATTTTTCTTACATATGGCATTGCACACACTACTCTTCTACACACACACTGTGCACTTGTAGGATTCAAGCCCTTATCTACCTATGTTATGACACTTGTGAGAGATGCATTAGCAGACCCTGCTATTTGCATTACTAGTGGGAATGCTTTCTCCTGCTGTACTTATAGGGTGCTGACATCATCAGTGTTTCAACAGTGGAATATGCAGCATGTGTTGTGTAGTAATAGTTGCCGAAAGGGACATTTTTCTTACACATGGCATTGCACACACTACTCCCCCACACACATTCACACACACACTGTGCACTTGCAGGATTCAAACCCCTACCTACCTATGTTATGACACTTGTTAGAGACACAGTAATGGAGCATGCTATTCACATTACTGGGTATAATTTCTGCTCCTGACATATGTATAGTGTGCTGACATCATTATGGATGAAGAGGTATGTACATCTGTTACTATCCATCAGTACAGGGGAGAGCATATATATGCATTAACTTTGCACAGGCACAGTGGCCTACTGTACTGTGGAGGCAGACACCAAATACACTGTGGATAGCCTTCTGTATTCCCTAGGGACAACAGTTAGGTATTGCACTCTACGGCCATATGTTTACCTGTCGGATGCAAGTATCTGTTGCTCATATACTGTTTGTGGGTCTTTATTGCCATAGCCTTCCCTATCTCTATAAACAATGTGTGTACTGTGGGAGATGTTTGCATATGAGTGGGATCCAGTACTTTACTTATGTCTCTGTTGTAACTTCACTGTGTGCACTGGGCAGATGTCTGTATTGTGGGAGGTTCCTGTGTTAACACATAGAAATGCCAGATATGTGTGTACAACTGCTGAACTGTGACATGGCCTAAGTGTGTGAGCATGCCCAGTTCGCAGTTTGTATGGCTTCTTGACTGCCACGTCTCATTTATCTAAGTGTGTGAGCATGCTCAGTGTGACTTTTCCTTATGTTGGGATCTGTGGACTACGACATTTCTGTTTCTGTGTGGACGCCATCTGTATATCACATGTACAGTCGAGTGTTGGACATCAGGTTGTGTTCTTACTGCCCAACTGCTTTGTGTCTGAACCTAACAGGCATTATGCTGTGCCTGCAGGGTCGCCATAGGATAGTTTGCATACAGTTGCCATCATCCTTTCTTGCTCACCAAACAGTTGTATTGTCGTATAGTGTACTGGTGCAGAACTTTCACTGTGGTGGACAGTATAATCGGTTTCAGTCCTATCACTGCTTGTAATATTTATAGTGAGTACACCAGACTGGTTGAGGGCCAGCTGTGCAGATATGACCATGTTGCATTTTGTTCAGATATGGACAGCATAGTACATGATTGTCCGACATTGTTAATGTATTCCACAACTTGTGTGGACAGTGACAAACAATGGCCATGTGCCCTAGTCCATTAGTAATGTTAGTTAGAGAGTGTTTGTCCTTCAACACACATTTACTGGTGTTTGCCATGACATAGGTCACGGTTAGTGTGCTGTGCCTCTGTCTACCCGTGACATACAGGTGATATCCAGGGTACACCTACCATCTCCCATCCAGTCATCATGATTCCTCTGGATGACAGTCACTGAGGGACTCCCTGGATATCCTGTAGTGGGAGTTTAGTCGTGAGTGGAGTGAGCTTCTGGGTTATGGACCAATTGGTACAGCATGTCCTGTTTATCTCTGTGCTGGGGTTCAGGCCTGTCAGCTGCATAGGTCACCAGCATTCAGTGTTTACATGGTGCCAAATGTCCACTGATACCAGGTTGGTCATGGCTCTATACATCAGGCACAGTTCACCTCCAGCCAGGCAGTATGGCACTGTGTGGAGCTGCAGTTTCTTTACTCAGGTGACACATGGCATCTGTTATAGCTCTGCGATCCTCCTGGTGGGGTATTTGTGTGGTCTTTCCAGTTGCTGCAGGTGTCTGCTACGGTACATCCCTGAAGGGCCATTGTACACAATTGTGAGGCTGCTGATGGATGACTGGAGAGGCACATTGACCTACCCTAACCAAGCTGTGCTTACCTTCATGATTAGGTGGGTATATGGTATGTTTCTGTAACCACTACAGACACATGGTTGTCACATGCAGGATATATATCACCTTGTGTCTCCAGGTCTCTTATTGCTCCTGATGTACTTACTGGGTTAACACCTATGTGGTAATTTCTGGCCATGTACTGTGTTTCCACAGGGGTTGACTATACACTATTCTGCACTTAGCTTGTTGACATGGCTGTGGCACCACTTGTGTGTTTCTATGTGTGGCTTTTGTAGGTTGCTTGTGTCAGCTGGAGGGTCTGATATGATGGCCAGTTTGTAGTCCTCTGCGAACCTGTTCAGACAGAGTCCTTCCATGTTGGCCTGTACCTATGTGACATATATAGCATACAAGAGAGGTCCCAGGTCCATGCCTTGTGGAATGCCAGTTGTACCTGGTTTGCAGTCTGCCATGGCTGCAGCATGTCTGCCAGGTCAGTTCTGTCCTTGAGCTGGTTTGCAACCCATCTACTTGCATAGGGGTTTATAGTTAGGCTGGTGAGCTTATCTGTACTGCCAACTAGGGTATTGTATGGAAGGGTTTAGCAAGGTCCAGATAGGCTGTGTGATCCACATTCCCCACATCAATGGCCTTGGTGCACATTTCACATGAGTCAGACATGTGTAAGGGGCAGGATCTGCCCTATGACAGCCACACTGGGTAGGGTCCAATGTCTGTAGGTACCCAATCTCGTTATTCATGGGATCCATGATCATCCTCTCCATTACTTTGCCAACCTAGATAGTCGGGGTTGAGGGGTGATAGTTTGCAGTATCCATTCAGGCACCCCCTTTGTGGTGTGGGACCACTGCTGCTGTACACTGCTCTTTGGGTACATATCCTGTGGTAGGACTGATAGTGCGCAGTAATGCTATTTGCTGTTCCATTCTTCTTACAGTACTTGTTGGACACAACCCAGGACACCATCTGGTACCATTGATGCTGTGTGCTGTGTTTTGTGGATGCTGGCTGTTACCTCAGCATCTGCAATGTAAGGGGACCAGCACTCTCCTAGGATAGATATTTGGCAGTTAGGTGCTGATGGGGAGGTTGGAAGGAATCTGTTTGGTAGGCTGTTGGCAATGTGTGTGGGTTTGGTGTATTGTTTGTGATATTAGAGTGCTGCAGAGCATATCTGTGGATTATCACCATGGTTCCTACCATCAGGTAGGACAGCTGTGTGATAATCCTTTGTGTCCTGCACAATTTGTATCATCATAGGTTCATAGGTTCATACTAGGCTATCTGCCCTGGCCTTGTTTGAGCACGGACAGACTGTTTGTGGGTCTCAACACCCCTTGCAATGTGCATATTATGCCCACGTAGGGTTTACTTTCCTAGATGTGACACAGGGATGGCCCCCAGTGTATACTTACTATCTCCCATGCACTTCACCGGACTTCTCTTGTTGAGTTTGTGTGTGGCCTATCATGGACTGGGAATCTGTTCCTGAGTGTCAGGAGCCTCTGGGTTATGGATCTGTCCCTCCAGCACATCCTATTAATCTATGTGTGGAGGTTCAGATATCTCACTGTGGTGTGTCTGCTGGATTTGGGGTTTCTGTAGTGGAGCATGTCCATTCATTCTGAATTGGACATGGCCTTGTACATCAGGCATACATCACCTCTGACTGTGCAGTATGCTTCTGAATTGGGCTGTGGTTTCTTCAGCCAGGCTGCAGATGTCCAATGTTTGGCCCCTTTATCCTGTTGGTGGGGTACATTTGGGGTCTTTCTGACTGCTGCATGTGTAAGGTAAGGTACATCCGAACTGGGGCATTGTTGTCATGTATGGGCCTGATAAGGGAAGAGTATGGGGGCACAGTGACCTCTCTAGCTTTACATGTGCATCCTTTCATATTAAGGTGGGAAATATAGCAGGTCTTCCTGGTGACCTTGGCAATGTGAGTGTCACATGACAGGTTACCATCCACTTGTGTCCCTAGGTCCCTGATTACTTCTTCCATACATAATGGATTGCCACCTATGTCATACTTTGTGTGTGCCTTGTTTGGTATTTGTTGAGACATTCATACTCTGCAGTGTCTTCAGAAAGACTGGCTGGGGTACCTGGGTTTGTGTGTGTGGTCTGTAGCAGGCTTCAAACAGGTACACAGTTTGAGACAGTGTTACTTGCCCATGGATAGTCCATGCTGCTTCTTGCTGTGGTACCAGCCTGGGGTGTGGTTATCCTTGATAGTTACTGGTAGCCACACTCCTATTGTCATGTGTTCCATGTTTTGGAGCTGTAGAGCATGGTATGAGGCAAAACCTGGTAGTATTAGGGTGCTCTTCTGGGCCTTGCCCAGGTTTCTGTTACAGAACACGTTACCATTCTCTATGCTGTGGTGGGTTTGGTCTGCATGCACCTTGCAGGTTAGACTTCTGGCATTGGGTAGCATTACGTCCAGGTTATTATCCCTTGTGCTACCTATGGTGGTGGGTTTGTGTTTCCAGACTTACCTATTCCAGGCACAGTGGGGGTGACAACAGCCTTGCCAGTATCCACACAGCCAGGTGTGCTGGGTGCGTGCCATCCCTAGCAGGTGGGGCATCATGTCTTGCTCGGCATGTCAGCCCAGGCTGTCAGCCATGTGTTCCCCCTTGCTAACAGCAATACCTCAGCCAATTAATGTACTTGATCTTGTTGTCTTCATAGTGTGGCATCATGCTTGGTGAGGGTGAATTTTAGGTTGGGCCTTCATGTTTGCATATACTAGATGGTGTTACATTGCTTAACACATAGCAATCATGCCTCAGGTGGTGCCTCATGCCTCAGCACCACCTGAGGCATGATTGCTATGTGTTACATTGCTTAACACATAGCAATCATGCCTCAGGTGGTGCTGCAGGGCTGCCTCTGTAGGATGCACATACTACACTCCCTGTACATGTTTGAGAGCAGGTTGTGTCATGTTAGGCGTCCCTGTTACTATATGAGTGAGTCAGAGAGGAGTATCATTCCCAGGGTTCCTACTGAGCCAGTGTATGTGCTATGTGTTGCCTCTTTGCCAAGGCCAGGGCATACTGGGCATGCCTCCTTCTGCCTACTGGGGTAGGCTCAGGTTGTGTAGTATTCGGGCTGGTAATGTGGTTGTTGTACTGTAGGGGCGCTGTGGGGAATTCAGCATGTACTGTTGGTTCTGTATTCTCTGGTAACTTGTTGCTTCTGGTGGTTAGATGACTTGCAGAAGTTGTGTGAAGAAGCATGGGTGCGCACCTGGAGGCTCTTAATAAAGAAAGGCCTTACAACTCTATAACCGTGTGGTCTCCTTCCTTACCACGATATAACATATTGGCGACGAGTGGATGGGATGCCTCCGAGTCCACTACGAGTAACCTGGTGAGCTGTAGTTCATGTCGGATGACGAAGAGACAGGGCCTGCTGGAGTGATGTCAGGTTCCATGTTGGGGTCACTAGTTGCATACGACTGTCAGACACAGACCTGGGAGGAGTATTGTGAAGTGTTGGAACATTTTTTTGAGGCAAACCAGATAATGGAAGCGGGTCGGAAGCGAGCCATATTGCTAAGCTCGGTGGGCAGTAAGACGTACAGTCTGATGAGGAACTTATTGAGTCCGGATAAACCGGGGGACAAATCGTTCACAGAGTTGACGAGTTTACTTCAGTCACATTATAACCTGAAGCCAAGTGCAATAGTCCAGAGGTTCAAGTTAAATTCAAGGACTAGAATGGCTAATGAAACGGTAATGGAGTATGTCGCAGTGTTGAGGGAACTGGCACAACATTGTGATTATGGGGACAGACTGACCGAAATGCTACGAGATAGGCTCGTATGTGGCATTGCAGACGCGCATACAACGCAGATTGTTAGCGGAGCCTGACTTGTCGTTTGAAAAGGCCTTGAAGTTGGCACAGGCCATAGAGACAGCGACTAAAGACATTCGTGATTTACAACAGAAAACCACGGAAGGGGTTGGAAGCAGGAGTGCGACCCCACTGCCAGTGCATAAAGTTGTCATGGAGCATAATTCACAAGGGAAGTCTGGTCAGTATGCTTGTTACAGGTGTGGAGGTGAACATCTGTCACGGAACTGTCGTTTTTTAACTGTAAAATGTTATGCTTGGAAAAGGGCCATGTAAAGAAAATGTGCGTTCAACGCCTCTCGGGACCAGCCAAAAAGGGGAGGAAAAAGCAGTATGATGGAAAGGAAGGGAAACCCGAAAAATAAACGGCAGTATGCACACCACATGCGAAGTTACAGATCAACCAACCAGGGAGTCAAGAAGTGTTCACAATGTTTAATGAAAGAGGCCAAGTGGAAAGAGTTGATCCCATTAAAACCCAGTTGGACTTAAATGGTAAAATGGTGCAGTTTGAAGTGGATACGGGGTGTAGTGTCACAGTTCTGTCAAAGGCAGAGTATGGGAAGTTATGGCCCAGAGAAGCTCGGAAGCTGCAGGACTGTTCAGTGACTTTGAAAACCTACACGGGTGAAATAGTTCCCACGTTGGGAATGGTGAAAATGAAGGTAAAATATAAAGACCAAGTCAAAGAGTTGCCAGTCATGGTGGTAGCAGGTAAGGGACCAAACCTGCTAGGCCGGGTGTGGTTAAAGGAGCTAAACATGGACTGCCTACAGCTCCATAAAGTAGAACAGCCGGGCCTGACCTTGCAAGAGGTGTTAGAGAATAATGAAGAAGTATTTAAAGAGGAACTGGGGACCTGGAGGGGTCCACCAGCAAAGATACACGTGAAAGAAAACGTAACGCCAAGATTTTACAAACCCCGTCCTGTACCATATGCGATGAAGAAGAAAGTTGAGTTTGAGTTAGAGAGACTCACGAAGCAAGGTATAATTGAACCAGTCAAGTTTGCGGAATGGGCCGCACCAATTGTTCCAGTATTAAAGCCAGATGGTGCTGTACATATATGTGGTGACTATAAGTTAACAGTGAACCAAGTCTCGAAGCTGGAGCAGTATCCTTTGCCAAAGGTGGAGGATGTGTTTGAAAAGCTGTCGGGAGGTGAAAGGTTTAGTAAACTGGACCTCAGTCAGGCATATCAACAAGTAGTGCTGGAAGAAGGGTCAAAGACGTATGTTACCCTGAACACACACAAAGGGTTGTTCCAAGTCAATCGTTTACCTTTTGGGGTTTCCTCAAGTCCAGCTATTTTCCAGAGAATAATGGAGGGACTAGTGGCAGGAATTCCAAAGGTGGCTGTGTATTTAGACGATATCCTGTTGACGGGAAGGAACATTCGAGAGCATCTGGAGACGCTGAATGAGGTGCTGAGACGACTGCGAGAGGCAGGTCTACGGGTGAAATGGAGTAAATGTGCTTTCATGGCAACGGAAGCAGAATTCCTGGGCTACAAGGTGGATGCATCAGGCCTACACCCCCTGCCAAATAAAGTGGAAGCCATTCAACAGGCACCAGCACCCACCAATGTTACAGAACTGAAAGCCTATTTAGGCTTACTTAACTATTATAACAGGTTCCTGCCAAATCTGTCAACACTGTTAGCTCCTTTACATAAGTTGTTAAGGAAGGAGGCTCAGTGGTCGTGGAAAGAGGAACAGGACAGAGCATTTGAACAGTCAAAGGAACTAATGCAATCTTCAGAGGTTTTGGTGCACTATGATAGTCACAAGGACTTAATTTTGTCATGTGATGCCTCACCCTATGGATTAGGGGCTGTGTTGGCACACCGGATGCCAGATGGACAAGAGAGACCCATTGGGTTCATGTCACGAACTTTGACACCAGCGGAGTCAAACTATTCCCAGTTAGATAAAGAGGGTTTAGCTGTCATGTTTGGAATCAAGCGATTTCACAAGTACCTCTATGGGAGGAAGTTTACTATTTGCACTGATCATAAGCCTTTGTTGTCATTATTCAACGAGATGAAAGCGGTACCGCAGATGGTTTCTCCTCGCATTCAGAGATGGGCTGTAACGTTGAGAGCTTATGAATACGAGATTGTTTATAAGCCTGGAAAACACCATAGTAATGCAGATGCACTAAGTCGGTTGCCGATGCCAGGGCATATCCAAGGAGAGGAAGCGGAGGACCGAGTTTTGATGATGGAAGACATCACATTGGTGTCTGCTAAGGAACTGAGAGTTTGGACACACAAAGACCCGGTGCTTGCTAGAGTGTTTCAGTGGGTTCAGCAAGGCTGGCCAGTTCAACAAACGGATCCAGTTTTTCGACCTTATGAAGTGAGGAAAACAGAGCTGAGTGTGCAAGATGGATGCGTATTGTGGGGGGCAAGAGTGATAATTCCGTCCCAGGAAGAAGGGCACTTTTACAGCAGTTGCATCAAGGTCATGTGGGCATTACCGAATGAAAGCTTTAGCTCGAAGTTATTTTGGTGGCCAAAGTTGGACCACGAGATTGAAGTCGTGAATGAGTGTAAAACATGTCAACAACATCGCAACTTGCCGGTGGCGGCGCCACTACATCCATGGGAGTGGCCGAGTAGACCTTGGCAGAGACTTCATATAGACTATGCAGGACCATTCATGGGGGCCATGTTTTTGATAATCATGGATGCTCATTCAAAATGGATGGATGCCTATCAAGTCAAGACACCCACTTCTCTCATTACCATTGAATGCTTGAGGAGGAGTTTCAGTAGCCAAGGACTACCAGAAACTATTGTATCCGATAATGCTTCATGTTTCACGAGTGAAGAGTTCAAGGGTTTTCTGAGAAAAAATGGAATCGTACATATCACATCAGCACCCTACCATGCAGCTACAAATGGGTGTGCTGAAAGAGCTGTGCAGACTTTTAAAGCCATGATGAAAAAGTCTGGGGAAGGAAGTATAGCAGCAAAAGTGTCAAGGGTGTTATTCAACTACCGTATTACACCTCAGTCTACCACGGGTTTGTCACCTGCCGAGATGTTGCAAGGACGGAGATTAAGATCCACGTTGGATCTAGTGTATCCAAATGTCCGAGCTAAGGTGGAGGGGACCCAGTGGAAGCATAAAGAATGTCATGATAGACGACGGAGAGAGCAAAGTTTTCTGGAAGGAGATGCAGTGATGACGCGAAATTTCAGTTATGGGCCTAAGTGGATTCCAGGGTTCATTGTCAAGAGCACTGGTCCATTATCGTACCAGGTGAGGTTGAATGGAGATTTCGTAGTGAGGAGACATGTAGACCAAATTCTACGGAGCGAACAGAAGAAGGATGCCATGGAACTGCTGGCCTCAGAACTACCGTTAAGTTCGGAACCAGGGCTCGCAGTGGCAGGAGGATCGCAAATTGATGGAGACCGCCAGAACGTGGAAGGAGAGGTTTCTGAGGATCCAACCGTTCCAGGGAAGGACACACCGATACCTGAAGTGGTAAAAGTGACACCGAGTCACCTAAGGTGGTACCACTGCGCCGTTCTAAGCGTGTGCTGGTTAAACCTAGTTACTTGAAGGACTATCAATGTTAACAAAAGTGCATGTATAGATTACCAGCCTTAAAAAAATAGTAGATGGTATGGTAACCAGTTAATAACTAGCCTGTTATTTACAAGTAAGTGATTAAATGCATTATGGAACTTGTTCCCTAGTTTTGCTTATGTAAGACAGTATGTCTTAGCTTAAAAGGGAGGAATGTAGTATTCGGGCTGGTAATGTGGTTGTTGTACTGTAGGGGCGCTGTGGGGAATTCAGCATGTACTGTTGGTTCTGTATTCTCTGGTAACTTGTTGCTTCTGGTGGTTAGATGACTTGCAGAAGTTGTGTGAAGAAGCATGGGTGCGCACCTGGAGGCTCTTAATAAAGAAAGGCCTTACAACTCTATAAACCGTGTGGTCTCCTTCCTTACCACGATATAACAGGTTGTTCCTCCTCCAAGTCACGCTCTGCCTGTGATGGCCTTGGCAATGGTGGGGGGCTGTTTGTCCCGGCCCTATGCTGGTCCTGCTGCAGCTGTTTTCGCAGAATCATATTATGTAGCATAGCACATACCATGACAATTTGGGTACATGTAGTTGGTGAGTACTGCAAGGCTCCACCAGATGTGTCCAGGCACTGGAACCGTGACTTGAGCAGCCCAAACACACGCTCTATTACATTACGTGTTTGTGCGTGTGCCTCATTATGGCATTCCTGTTCAGGTGTGTGTGCGTTTCTGATGGGTGTCATCAGCCACGGCTCCAGTGCATAACCTGCATCCCCCACTAGGTGACCATGTGGGATGTCCCCATTGGCAAATGTCTGGTACAGCTGCATCAAATGCCAGATATGGGAATCATGGTAGCTCCCAGGGCAGCCAGCACACACATTCATTATTATGCCCTGGGCATCATACATGACCTGGCAGTTGATGGAGGGGAAGCCCTTGCGGTTAATGTAGGCCCTACCCGCCACCGGCTGGTGCTTTGATGCATGTGCGTGCAGTCTATTGCACCCACTACCTCAGGGTATTTCGCTATTTGCTGGAAGAGACGCATATTGCTGGCCAATACCTCACGGGCATTGGGGAAATATACATGCTCACCGACATGTGCTGACATGGCATCCAGGAACTGGTGCAGTACCCTGGAGGCTGATGCCTGTGATATCCCCATCATATCACCAGTTGGTCTCTGGAAGGTACCTGTTGCTAGTATTCTTAGGCCAACACATACCTTGGTTTCCACTGGGATGGGTTCCCCTCTGTTGGTTCTGTGTGTGAGGCGTGGCCTGCACAGCTCAACAATTTGCTGCAGGAGGTCTCTGTCCACTCTATAGCGCTCCACTATCTCCAGCTCATGTAACCCCTGGTAGGTGACCCTGGGCCTGTACACTCTTCTCCGTCTCCTCACTGTGGGTTGTCTGGCAGCATTTCCATTGTCACCACCCTCAGCAAGTCTCCTATGTCTCCTTATGACAGCTATGGCAGCCCCTAGCATGTTTGGTCTGAGTGCAGCTTTTCAGTTTTCACTTCTACTAGCTTACTCCTGTCTTGCAGTGTCTCTTGAGAGAAACATACTGCAATGCTGTTTGCAGTGTTTTAAGTGCTGGGCTGGGCTTGTATTCTGCCTGTGTAATTGCCTGCTTCTAATTGTTTTCACCTGCTATCTCTACAAGTATTCCCTGCTAGTTTCCTACTATTTCTTCTGCTTCCTTTTCCTCTCTGTTTCCTCAGGGGGGAGCAACGCGCATACCAGCGAAAACACGCTCACAGTGGCTACCATGCGCGCACACATGCTTACACGGGCTAGAATCTGCTTATTTGGATTAAAACACATGCACACCAGCACAAACAGGTTTACAAATCTTTAAACAGGCGCCTACATGCTTACTCTGCCTTACACGCGTGCACTCACGCTTACACACGTGCACTCTGTCTTACTCGCGCCTCCCAGCATGCACACGCGTGCATGCACGTACAGCATGAAACTTTGGTGTTGGCCACAGTGTACACCTTCCATTTCTTGACTTTCCCATGCTTATCTGTTGACACTCCTCTTTTTATGCTGTGTGATTGACATCTTTCACATACCACTTTGCTCCAATGAGCTTGATTTCTTCCTGACATTCCCCCCTGTGATGTCACCTATCTCCTACTCTGTTACTCCCCCTTATCTAACTCTTACACTACACGGAATGTGCTCATTTGCTATGTGACAGTGTGATTCACTATCCTACCACTCATTTACATAGGATTGCCTACTAATGCTTAGTCTTACACTCAGCTTCCCCCTTAGCAACCACTAGACGGTGGCCATGTTGTTTTTGGTCTGCTAGTCCCTGCATTGCAAATCCATGCATTACATAAAACCCACATTTCTGTGTTTCAAACCTTTATTTTTCTGTTTTATATAGCGCAGCCCGTTTGCACGGGGCTGCGCTGCTCTTAAACCTCGCCGATCTCCGAAAAAAAAATTATTTTATTTCATGTTTGCATCAGGTTACCGTGCCAATGGCCACATATTTGGCCATTGGCATACTGACTGCAACATTTGCACACTTTATTTGGAGCTGTCATGGCTCCGTTGTGTTATTTGCAGTAACGTACTCAGTTGTCAACTGAGTACATTCTGCACCTAACCCGACTCTTACATGGGCTGGTTTCAGCTTCGTGGATCGCTAATCTACCTCATTTGCATGCCTTTCGGCTGAAAGTGAGGTGATTAGCATATCTGCCTGCCCGTAAGAATCGCTTTAGCTGTCTCTACGGATTTGGCTGTTCCTGGATCGCGATGGCTGCATGAAGTCTTACATGACTCTTAGACTCCATGCAAGCCATCGTGAATCCTGCCCATAGTTGTTTTCTCATAAAAAATATTGTAATAAGACAGACTTGCCCAGCCCTTAAAATAATTTATGCACTTGTCAGTGAGAAAAAAATAGATTAAACTTAAGAAAGAAAAAAAAAAGTTTACACTCAAACTGATAAAAGAAATACCTTTTCAGCAGGCAGAATTGTCAAGTGACAGTGCAGAAAAAAAATTCCCCAGTTTTTGTCAGAAAAGTATTGTTTTAGTCATAAAACGAATAGTGTAAGTTTTTTCCACTAACGGGAAATTATCCTTCCGGCAATGGAAAAGTTAGCCAACCATTGATTCTCAAAAGCCAGCAAGAAAAGTATTCTTCACTGGTGGGAAAACTCAGAAGGGCTTGGCAACCAGACACCAATTTTTTCCAGCCCTGCTGCAGCTGAGACCAGCCTGGAGATGTGGAAGGTTACCTTAAAGGGACAATCCCAGGGATTTTTTGTTTTGATTCTGATCTTTGTTTACATTTTCAGTCTGGCTTTCTGGGCATGTCCCAACTTTGGCTGCAGTTGTTGGGGGAGGGTGCTTACAGGAAGCTTCAGAGGTGTTAGGCAGATTCTTTCTCAAATTGCAGTTGTACTCACAACAGCCCTCATTCATTCATTAGTTTCAACTGTCCTTTTCATCCTCAGAGAAACTAGCTTTTCAGGAATGTTATGATCTGACTTGCTAATACCCTGCAGGAAAGCATCTGAGCAGTGCAAAGTTAAAACACTGGTAAACAGAGTTTTCAGTTAATTTCATATTTTATTTTGTGCTGAATTCTAAATGCTAGCTAAGTACAATGATTTTATGACACAAATGATCTAACTTCTGTAGAAAGCATCTAAAAGATGCAAGTTTCAAACAGTAGTAGAAGCAGTCTTGTTTCTTTTTTCATGTTCAAATTGATCTCTGAATACTAGCCAAGTGTGATGCTTTTCTTACCTGGCATATGTCTTCTAAATGGTTCACACATGAGTAGACAGTCTTCAGTTCCTTTTGTTTTATAGTCTGCATTGCTCATATAAACTCAGAAAGCTGCTAGAATAACACAATTTGTGTTATCGTGCATTTTTTGAAGAATAAGAAGTCTGAGCTCAAATATATGCCATTATTTAGTGACTTTCATCTTCATTGATTTGGAGGAAAACTGCAAATTTTATGAAGAACAGACCAAAAACATCAGATGAAAATTTGAGCATTCTGCAAAAATCTGGACAGTTGAGAGGTATGACGCACTCATCCATTCCTTTAATTTCATATTTTATATTGTGCTGCTCTCATGCATTTCCTGCTATACGTGCTATATGCTACATGTTGGTGGTGCCTTAGTGGTTGCACTGTATGATATGCTCTTAAGCAGTTGTATTTCTCTTTCTACCTTTCAACTGTATGCATTATTCAGGGGCGGCTCGTGCTATTGGACTGCCTGACTGCAGCCCTCCCATCTAGAAAACACAAAAAAAATCTTTAAAACTAAAAAACAAAAAAAATCTTTAAAACTAAAAAACAAAAACAGAAAATAAAAAAAAAAGCACGAGTCCTGACTCTGAAGACCTCAGACTGCCTTTATCAGCAGTCCGGTAGACAGGTACCCAGCAATCACTGCTGCAAATGTACCCAGGAATCAGTGCGGTGATGGCTGCAGGCAGACCCAATGAGGACTGAGAGAGGTGAGCACTGAGCTGGCAGACCCAATGAGGACTGAAAGAGGTGAGCTGCTCTTGTGGGACATTCATTGCGTGGGCTTGGCTTCATTCAGGAGGTAGGTGTTTTGGTTGCTGGCTGGATTGCTTCGTTCATGGATTACTGCTTCAGGTCGCTTTGTTCGTCTGCCTGTTGAACAGGAAATGCCCCAGTTACTATATACTGGTGGATAGAAAGAGCAAATGGTGGTGGATAGAGATACTTAGGCTTGAACCCTGTACCTTGGATGCAGGTGGTAAGGATCTGAATTCCCTATCCACCACCATTTCTAAAAAAAATTTGTAGATTTTTGCCTCATATTTGCTCTGTTCCTCATAAAATCTGTGGTTTCTGTATCTACATTTTTTTCTTGCAGTCTGTAGTGTAGTGGTGCACTGGTAACATTGTTGCCTAACAGCTACAGGTTCTCTGGTTTGATTCTTGGCTGGGGTGCCTTCTGTGTGGTGTCTGCATGTTCTCCCATCTTGCAAAGATGTGTCTGGCATTTCTCTCTGCTCTGCTGAAAATTGTCTTTTGTTCCAAGTCAGCCTAGTTTCCTGGTTAAACGTTTAAAAAAGAACAGGCATTTGAATTTCAGACTTCATATTCTTCAGAAAGTACATGGTAACACAAAATTGTTCTAGCAGTTGTCTAAGTTTATAACATGGATATTTGAAATTTGTCCCTATTTTGGGGACTGTATTCCCCCATTATTGGCTTTGTCCAGGTATTTTGTGTTAAGGTTGAGAGTTATCTGTGGTGAGAACTGTATTCATTGAATGTTTGGGGGCTGTATTCCCCCCATTACTGGCTTTGTCCACATGTTTTTGGCTAAGAGGTTGAGAGCTATAGTGAGAACTGAATTCACTGAATATGTTTGGGGGCTGTATTCCCCCCATTATTGGCTTTGTTCAGGTGTTTTGTGCCAAGAGGTTGGCAGCTATGCTGAGAACTGAATTCACTAAATGGTAGCCATTTAAGTTTGTCTTCCTCTCTTTTACAAAACAGCTGATTTGGCATAGTGGGTATGTTTCTCTGACTGTTTTGCACAGGGTCCCCTGGGTTAAAGATGTGGCAGTGAAATGTATGGTGGTAACACAGCATTTTATTCTAGCAACTTTCCAACATTATACAAGCAATGTTTAAAATGTGTCCCTGTTTTTTGGGCTTTTGTTCTCCCCCCCAATAAATTTCTGCTTTTTCCAGATTTTTTGTGCTGAAAAGTTCAAAGATACAACTGCATGTCGAGTAGATTTTACAAGGAGCTGAGAGCTGCAGGGGAACAAAACTTTAATGCTGCTTAATCTGAGTCTGCTTGCATTAATAGCACAACAGGTAGTGTATTTTCTTTTGATGCAGAAGGCTGTGGGTTCTACTCCCACAGTAGATAGATGCATTGCTGATAGTGTACTGTGTTGTAAAGTGGGTGGATGCTGCAGTCCTTTTGGAAAAAATACCTAGAGTAGTAACTATGAACCCAAACCTGTTATCAGTTTGCCATACAGTCTCTATTGCGATATTACTAGCTTATTTTTTTTTAATGCATGCAACATAGGAATTTATTCCTCAAGGGCAACAGGCACTTTATTTGTAGATGAATAAACAGTGATATATAAAGTTGTTTGCTAGCAGCAACCTCTTCATTGTTACAGATTTCTTTAATGTGGAATTATTTAGATGACTTTTACTACTTTAGAGATTGTGCATATTTACTGATACTGGTGGACTGTAGAAGGTCGAGTAGACTTTTATGATGGAAATGTTCTGAATTGGGTAGTTTTGTCATTGGTGCATGCATTTTGTTTCATTGTTTACTGGAAAAATGTTCAAAACAATAAATTTAAAATGCCGTCTAACAACTGTACTGTATTGTACAAGGAATATAATTTAGTAGAATCAGGAAGGTGTATCAAAGAGCACATGTATGTTTCATGTGCAAGGGGCCTATGATTTGAAAACAGCCCAAAGTTAATCTTTATCTGCCACTGGCAAAAATGTGGGTGTCAATGCTGTTTCACTGAATGTGAGTCTCAAGGGCAGAGAAGTTTTTAATGCTAAGCCAGTTTTCATTGTGAGACTGCGTTGCTTTGTTTAGCAGATGTCTTAGTGTTTGTGCTGTAAAATGCAAAATAAAACTTTCAAATGACATCCAAATCATCATAGAAGTAAAGCAGTATGCACATTAGTATTTATAGTAAATGGAGTGAAATAGCCAATTAATGGATCATTGGAATGGCTGCAGGGAGGAGGGCTCCATTCGACCATGATTTTGTGAGGGGGAAGGGCGGCAAACTCAGAGACAGCCCCAGCTGAACTATACCTCCCAACTGTCCAGATTTTCACAGAATGAATAGATTTTTGCTTCTTATTTTTGGTTTGTTCCTCATAATATTTGTGGTTTTCTGGAAAATTGTTTAGGAATTAAGTCACTAAACAATGACACACTGAGTTTCAGACTTCATAACCTTCAGAAAAATGCATGCTAAAGTAAGACTTGTTATTCTATCAACTGTCTCAGTTTACAAAAGAGCAATTTTTAGTACTGTTTATATGTTCCCCCAATATATTTGGCCTTATCCAGATTTATTGCATTAACAGGTTGAGAGGTACAAGATATAAAATATACCAGGCGGTACCAATAGAATCCTCAGTCAAATAAAGGAACGATATAATATGGTAACACTGTAGGATTCAGCAACCAGGAAGGACGAAGCAAACTTCAAAATTCCATAATACAAACTCCTTTTATTGATAAAATACAAACAGACAAGCGCTTTCACGCACCGAGGTGCGCTTCCTCAGATCTTCACATTTAATTACATTTGTCAGGAATATATATACCCAGTTGAGTTAAGTTAAATTTAAATAATTATTCAATTAACATAATTAATTAATTGCACAGAAAACCAGTTCAAATCGAATTAAATAAAGCACTTTCTAAAGCCATTCTAAAAACCTAAAATTTTCATTAAGAGACATTCTGAGGCGTATTTCAGAACCATTGAAATGCAGTTCTCACACATATCAAATCATGGACACATCTAGCATATATCAAAGAGTGTATGGATATATAATATATATATATTGTTTAACTTGTATTCAATTAATTGTTCATAGAATAAAAAATTAAAAAATATTTTCTTCTAAAAAGTTTAAAACTTTAAAATTCTTAAGCACATATTATATTCAATGCTGTTTATAAGATACTGTTTATGAAAGTGCCTTAAGTCATTTTAAACCATTATATAGCTTTATAAATACTATATAATTCCTATTATGTATATTGTTGTGTTATGTATCTATAAATATTTATATATATGTAATAAAATCCAAAGATGTTATTATATAACACTATATTGCTTATAAATATAAATTTAAATATATGTCTCAACAATTACCATATTATATCTGTAATAAATAAATAAATAAAAGAATAAATGTATTAATGTATTAGACAATTAATTATTCAAGTCAACAATAAATATAGATAAATATATATAATCAAGTTGACAATAAATAAATAAATAAATAATTATATGCTTAATATATGTATGCAGCATTTAAATATTCGAATATACAATGAGTATCAAATGTCATCATAGGGTAAAAATACCTTTGTAGTATGAGTGAAAGTGATAGTTAAAATATTTTTACACCACTACTTATACATCCTACTATCTAACACTGGTTTGATGCAAATGCTTTGATTCAAGCCTGGGTGTATGTGAGCCCCTAGTCTTAAGATCCATGTTAGTTCAATATTTGCTGAAGTATTCACATTGTCGCCCCATCTTTTATTTAAACCTACCAACTGTAGCACTCTGAATCTAAAAGTGTGCTCTCTAAACTCATTTATATGTCTAGCCAAAGCATTTTTATCATTGTTCTTCTTTATGTCGTAAATATGGTTATACATCCTCTGCTTAAACTTTCTTTTTGTTAATCCAACATAGAATGCATCACATGCTGTACACGTCGCTAAGTATATTAAGTTCATAGAGTCACAGCTTGCATAGAGCTTGGGTTTAAATGTAATACTCATTTTGGGGTGTTTATATATTTGTGTATCACTAATATACTGGCACATTCTACATTTTTTACAAGGAAAAGTGCATGAATGAAAACAAATGGGGGAGCCATTTTACACTTAATTTTGATAGGAAGTTTATTTCCTTCCTTGATGTTTTAGTGAGCAAGCAGGAGGATGGTACCCTCATCAGTTCGGTATATAGAAAACCTTTCCACTCCAATTCTTTATTACATGCATCCAGCTGTCATCCAAGACATATTATCAGAAATATCCCTAAATCACAATACATGCGCATTAGACAAATATGTTCAAAGGAAGAAGATATTATACACTATAATGTTGACCTTACAGACAGGTTCATAGAATGGGGATACTCTCTAACTCATCTATTACAAGCTAAGGATGAGGTTGATAAGATACCCAAATGAAATTTGTTGATTTACCAACACCATGGCCCCAAGACTGACAACGAGGTTAGGTTCATAACTACTTTTGGTAGAAATACCCTCCGTTTTTTTAATCTCATACAGAGGCATCGGAACATTCTGTTAGTGGATGAACATCTTGGACAAATATTGGATGATAGATGTGCCTTTTCTTTCTGTAAGGAGATTACCCTAGGGGACACTTTAGTTTTTATAAGCAACACCCCCGTTCCAATATCAAAATCCAACTTACACTTGATGGCACAACATTGATGGGGTGCTTCCCTTGACACTGCAGTTTGTGTAAACATGTGGTTAAAACCAAGGAATTTAGTAGTAAGAACACATCGAAGGTTTTTGAAATTAAGGTTATGACCAACTGCAATAGTGACTGAGTCATTTATTTGGCAGTCTGTAATTGCTCTGCATTCTATATTGGGGGTGGGAGGCTGGCATAATGGTTAAGGTGTTTACCTTAAAGATACAAGGTACAGTGTTTGATTCTCACATGGGGTAACTAGCTAGGCTTAAAATAGCCCACAAGGGCAGTTAGCCTAGTACTAACCTATGAACTTATGAACAAACATCTAGGCCTATGAAATTATGCATTTCGGAACATTTCAGTAATATGAGAAATAAAGTCCTTACTAATGCTCTTTATAAACACACTCTGGTTCATAATCAAGCCAGCTTTAGGTTTATTATTATTGACAGAGTGGGTGGACAGAAATGTATTAAAACCAGATGGCATGAGCTATTAAATAAAAAGGAAAAAGCTTGGATAATTAGACTTGGTGGATTATTTCCACCAGGTTTAAATAACTTGTACTGATTAATGCGTCATTTTTGTTTATATCTATTATTGTTTTTATTTATATTTTTACTATTTTTGGTGCTAACAGGGCTGTTCAATTGTGATGATATATTCTTGTATCTTTAGTTGATTGTCTGATCTAAAGAATTATTTATGTTTTTTCCTATTGGTTCTTTAGGTGCCTTAATGGTTTAAAAGAGAGTTGCTTCTGTTTTATTTTTACATTGATAAAGGCCTGTTTTAGGCCAGAACCGGTCTGCCTTTTAACCTTTAATATAGGTATTTTTCCTCTCCATGAAGTGCTGGCCATTTATTTGATGTTTTCATGGAGTTTGGGCCTTTGTACTTGCCGTTCGGGCGAAGGGTTTGCTTACATTTCATCTATCCACAAAATGCCAGAAAACTCTATGGATAGGAGTATGGCTGGTAGACTCAGAATAGAGGTGGAGCACTGGGGGCTGGGCCGGTACCATGAGGTCTGGGGGACCAAAAACAATGAAAGCATCACATACAGAATTATAGCACACTGTTGAGACAAAGGTAAATCATTTTTTTTATATTTTATCAGACAATGTCAGTGTGTAGAAAAGGAACAATATTGTTTGTAAATGAGCTGACAGGTCTGAGTACTACCCATTATGAATAATGTAAACTACTTTGCAACACTCTTAAACTTGACAGTACTCATTCAATTTTCAAAGGGCATTCTAACCTAAATTCCACCATAGCTTCAATCAAAAATATCCTTGCACTGATATTTCATAAGACCCTCCGACAACCTCACTTTTATATTATTTTGTACAGCTTAATACCTTTACAGAAAGTAGACAAATGAATCTCACTGACAGGACCCAGGAGTTAAACATAGGTGAGGCCACCTCCACCAAGAGGCCAGTCATTAGTGGATTCCCCCAGGAATCTGTACTGAGTCTGTTCCTTTTTTGCATCTATTTCTTTGAAATGGAAGAAATAATGATGGTTTATGGCTGATTAAGTTTGCAAATGATTGCAGGTTGTGTCCCTGTACTCTACTCTTATCAGACCAATTGTAGAGTACAATGCTCCCTCTGGTAGGTACCTGGCCAGGAATATGCAGCATCTAGAGTTACCTAAGAGGTTCCTTACAAAAAGAATACAAGGCATAACAAACCTGCCTTATGCACCACACCTTAAAGCCCTTTCCCCTTTCCCCTCTACTCGGTCTCCTATAGATTGCTGAGGGGTTCATAGGTTCATAGGTTAGCACTAGGCTATCAGCCCTAGGGCCTATACAAGCCTAGCCATAACAATTTCCTGGCTATTTCTTCCCACACTATTTACTTCCCTGGACCACTGTCTAGCAGGGCGACTGACGTGATCCCCGGGGTGAATTTCCTTTCTCCCATCCAATCGTCAAGGTTCCTTTTGAAGAGGACCAAAGAGGCACTCTGCTTGACATGTATGGGCAATCTATTCCAGAGTCTGGGGAGTCTCTGGGTCAGGAACCTATCCCTCCAGCATGTTTTGTTTATTGTGATGACAAGGTTTAGATCCCTGGAGCGTGTGGCTCTGAGGGATTGGGATTTCTTTAAGTGTAGCATGTCCAGCAGCTTTGGGTTTGACATGGCCTTGTATGTTAAGCAAAGATTGCCTCTGAGTAGAAGATATGCGACAGAGTATAGCTGGAGTTTTTTAAGGCGGTCAGCGTAGTGCATCTGCTTTAGGCCTGTGATTCTTTTAGTGAGGTATTTCTGTGGCCTTTCCAGTTGTTGCAGATGTCTTAAGAGGTACATACCAAATGGGGCATTGTATTCTATAATGGGTCTAATGAGGGATGAGTACAGTGGGACAGTGACCTCCTTTTTTCTGGATGAAAAGCCCTTTGTGATGAGGTGTGCCACATAGAAGGATTTCCTGACTGTTGTGGCGATGTGGTTATCGAAGGTGAGACCACTGTCCACCTGTGTCCCTAAGTCTCTTATCAAACTTTCGGTGTTTAGTGTACTGCCACCTATATGGTAATTCATGGATACATGTTTTTTCCCAAAGGGGATAACTATACATTTCTTGGCATTGAGCTTGAGCCCATGGCTCTGGCACCAAGCATCTGTTTCTGTAAGGCCCTTTTATAGAGTATCCACATCATTTGGGGATTCAATAATGGCTCCCAGTTTGCAGTCATCTGCAAACTTTGTTATCCAGAGTCCCTTAGTGTTGGCCTGTACTTCAGAGAAGTAGATGCCAAACAAGAGCGATCCCAGGACTGAACCCTGAGGTACTCCACTTGTTACTTGTCTGGAGCTGGATTTGGAGTCGGCTACTTTTACAGTGTGGGTTCTATCAGTAAGCCAGTTAGCAACCCATTGGGTGATGTAGGGATTAATGCTCAACTTAGTAAGTTTATCTATGATTCCAGAGTGGGGGATGGTGGCAAAGGCCTTGGCAATGTCTAGATAGCCTCTGTGAATCACCTTACCCTTGTCCATGGCTCTGGAGACTGATTCGAAGAAGTCAATCAAGTTCAGGAGACAAGATCGGCCCTTCACGAACCGAAACTGGGTGGGGTCCAGTGTTTGAAGGTTGCCAATGTATTTGTTTATAAGTTCCATGATAATACGTTCCATGGCCTTGCAGATAAGGCATGTCAGATTGATGGGACGGTAGTTTCCGGGATCCAAGGTGGATCCCCCCTTGTGGAGTGGGATAACTGTAGCTGTGCACCACTCATTGGGCACGAAACCTGAGGTGAGGCTATTATTAAACATGACACTTAGGTGAGGTGCCAGTTCATATTGTAGTTCATGTAGTACACAGCCTGGGATGTCATCTGGTCCCATGGATGCTGTATTCTTAGCTTTGGAGAGTGCTTTTTTTACCTGTGTGGCCGTTATTACCGGAATTTGGCAATCTTCCGGTATTGAGATGGGCCATTTAGGGGGTAAGAGGGGGGTGAAGTTGGCACTGAATAGATCTGCCAGGATATTGGCAATATCCTTGGGATCAGTATATTTAATGCCATTCTGTTTTAGCTCAGAGCAGATCTGAGCATTGCCATTTAGATTCTTGACATAGTTATAGAATGCCTTGTTGTTGTCTTTGGAATCTTTGGCAATTTTATTTTCGTAACTAGCTTTGGAGGATTTTATGAGAGATCTCAGTTTCTTACTGAGGCTGGTAAGGAAGTTTTTTGCATCCCGGGATTTTCCTCTTTTCTGCAACAGTTTCTTCCTTTTGTTGTAAAGTTTGTTTATGGCAGGGGACCACCAGATTGGCTTCTTCTTTTTGGATGAGAGCATCTTGGTTCTATTTGGGATGACACGATTTATGCATGAGTGGATGTGCTCGTACAGTGCCTTAGTGTAGGATTCAGCAGTTGAACTTTCAGCTCCCGTCTGCATGGGTGTCATGAAGTTTGTCACTTCTGACTTGAGTAGCATGAAGTTGGCTTTGGAGAAGTTTTTTATGGAGGTTTCCTTACTGGGGTGGGGGTGGGGTGGGATGTGGATGTTAAGGGTGATTAGCTTATGGTCAGATGTGACTAACGAGGGGGTGACCATAGGTGTGGAGCATCGATTTCCCATGTTGGTAATGACCAGGTCTAGGATATTGGAGCCCCTGATGGGACTATGGATTAGTTGATCCAAGGCGTTGGAATTTATGAATTCCAAGAACCGTTGGGCAAAGGTGTTGGTACATGAGTAGCTTTCCCAGTTAATGGCAGGGTAGTTAAAATCACCCAGTATTAGGGTGTTTGGTTCTATCTTAATATTTTCCAGTATGTTTAGAAAGGTGTAGTGAGAATCTTGGGGTATGGTGGGGGATCTGTAGCAAGCTACAATTTGGATTGCAGTCTTACCTAGTGTGATCTATGCTTGACTTACAAGGCATCCACAAACCACACACATAGGAACCTCCTACATATTTGTAAGTAAAAGAGTACCTGAAATACAGGGTCTAGGGACCTGAATTTTGTCTGTGACTTAAACAGAACATGCTGCAAAGACAGAGATGTGTCCCACAGACTGACCCTGTAATGGAAAAGGCCTCCCATCCATGTGAAGCTCATCTTTTACCCAGTTTAAGTGCAACATAGCCCAGTGAATGGAGAATAGGAAATTTACTCTGGGCCTGGCACTCATGTCCCTTATGGACACAGGGAGCTTATAAATGCCTTGCACTCATGTCCCTTATGGACAGAGGTATCTTGTAAATGCCTGGCTCTCAATGTCCTAGTCAGATATGGGACACTTATTCTTTAGGGAAAACTTGGGTAGTCCTAGAAATGCCCCTCTTTTTATTAGCCTAGTAACAATCTATGAATCTCAAATATGTGCATGCCTCTCAGAGTACACACAATATGCCTGTTTTGATATTGCAATTGAAAATGACAGACAAAACTAATTTTTAATAGAAAAGAGCATTTTGTTCCTCATTTCATAAGAACACCTAAATAAAATGATTCTCATACATATACAGACCAATTATTATATCAAATTTCTCTGAAAAATATATCAATACCCTCAGATACAAAATGCTTCTAGCTGGTTGCTCAAGCTGTAAGACACACACACACACACACACACACACCTTCTTGTAATGTAGTTTACTACCCATGATACTAATTTAGGGTGGGAGGGGTCATACACTCTGACTAAAAAAAATTGTATTCAGAAGACATTTTTGCATCTGATGAAATGACAAACCAGTGAAATATTATTCAGACCACTGTTGTACTGAGAGTACTGAGCCAAACTTCACCATAGCACCCCAATGAAAACCAAATGTAATTTAAAATGTCAAACCTTGCAGCAAAGGCACACAAACTAAAGCCCCAGGGGACCTTCACTGAAAGGCTATCCAGTGATGGCAAACCTTTTGTGCCAGGAGGCTTTAACACACCAAGCCCAAGTTAATTCAATGCACTTCACATGAGCAATGAATGCAAAAGCAGTGTCTTTGGTAACTTGGGAGTTGGTGATCGCTGACGCGTCATCCAAAACATCGTGGCGTGTCATCTTTGACAAGTTTGTCATAGGTTCTCCATCACGGAACTATACATTTGTCTCTCTTTGAAATTTCATTGCAAATCATTTAGCTACTTCAGACATACTATATTGCTGTTTGACATACATTGTCGCCACTCTAAAAAGCAATATCAATAATCATGCAAAGGTGATCATGCAACTGCCTTCAGCTTTTATACATTACTTGACATAAAACATTATACCCACATTCTCTACAGTTTTAATGTCTACTTGAGAAGAAAATGGAAGCCATCATCCTGCCTCAATGTTAACGGCCACAGAAATTTCATAAAAATAAATAAATACAAAGTGTATTTGTGCTGTAGATAATGTATATTGTTTCCACTGCCCATAAATCAATCTTGTTTTCTGCTATTAAAAGTGAAAGCACACCCAGTTACAGCAATGGACTTCAATTTAAATCATTGATACACTACGCTTGGTTCACACCTTCCTCCAAGCCAAAGCAATGGTCACTTTAATGAGAACTGCATCTGCCTGCCATTTCCTTTCTTTCACTGTTTGCGTCCCATAATATGGGACACCACATACCTCTAACAATATGGAACATACAAGCAAAATACAGAACATTTACTCAGTTCATCTAGGAAGCTCATGGCACGGTAAATAAAATAACTATTTTCACATACTTACAACACATTATTTTGAACTCATACAATTCAGCATTTGCAGTGGCTATTGGGTTCATTCAGATATAGGACAGAGTCTTTCAGTGTGTAACACTATGGAAAATGGAAGTTTTAACACTCAAATTCATATGCTGTAGAACATCACTCTAATTAGGTAAAGCTGAAAGCCATTCTACCTAATGATCCTCCTACAAGCAGCCATTTTTGGATACCAGCTGTGATTGCCAAAAGCAGTACAAAAAAAAAAAATCCAGCAATATATTTAATGTTACTGCTTCAGCAATGAAGATGTTCTTCGTGGTTCACTGTTGCAGTCATCACTGTAGGGTTCTTCCTGCCAGCAGCAGCCCCCGATCGGCCAGAATCCCAAAGTCTGGCTCGGGTGCCAGCTGAGGTCGCATTTATCCTGACGTCAATGCGCTGGAAGGTATAAAGACTTCAGCTGACGCCATTTCCCCAGACTTTCTTGCCACGCGGTGCCCTTTGCAGTTCACTGATGCCGGTCAGCCTATTCCTGTTTGTTTTTGGATCTAATCCCAGGATTTTTGTTTTTTACAGATAAGTACCCCATTGGGGAGGTCTTTTTCTTGCTCCAGTCAGATGTCAGAAAAAGTTAATAATTGTATTTCTTGTGGGAAGCAAATACCTCATAGGGATTTTCACTCTTACTGTATTCCCTGCCTGGGTGCTGACCACGACGTTGCTAATTGTGTGTTTTGTGCTAGATTTAATCAGCGTACTATTAGGCGTAGATATAACTTTGCCTTTTACTATTTTGGAAAAAGATTTAATTATAACATGTCTTCAGCTTCTTTTCTGGCTTCTGGGGTGTGTAAGAGGTGCAGAGATGCAGACAGGCCTCCGAGGTCCACAGCAAATGATGTTACTCAGTTATTGCCAGCTGCTGGTTCGACGGTCATCAGTGAGGTGCCTTTGCAGGCCCTGTCGTCCGCCTCTTTTGAACCAATTGCCTGTACCAACTCTGGTGTGGAGCTGATGGGGTCTTCAGAATTGCCAGGGACTGGACCTTCGGATACTGCTCCCTCAATTGGGTCCAGAGCCAGCAGGCAGGTACCGGCTTCTGAGGGAGTTCTCAGGCCTTCACAGCTTCCTGTAAATGTGGATTCAGGTTTACATGCTAAGTCAAAGTCTAAGGCTCCAGCTAAAGTGAAGTGGCTAGCACAGGCACCTTTTGATCAGGGTCCTAGGCCTCAGAGGCAGATGCTTAGGATGGCTGAAGATCTCTTAACTATGATCAGGGGTTCTCATCCCCCTCCTGACAAGAAGCCTAGATTACAGTCTGATTATGATTCTTCAGACCAAATTTCTGTTTCTTCTGCTTCTTCCCTTGAGCAGGATTATGCTTTTCCTCTTTATGAGGATTCTGATGCTGAAGATTCCTTTCCTTCCACCTCTCCTCCTGAGGATTATTCTTTTGGTGAAACTTTGCATGATATGAGGGTGCATTTTCACTGGGAAGGGCAGGAATTCTCTAAATCCAAGAAAAGGCTTAGGGATTTTCTTCTTCTCCCACAGCATAAGCCTCTGGCTATTCCCCCTGTATTGACATTGTTGATGATGTTTTTTCAGAAGCTTCTCTCTCCTGATTCTTTTCCCCTACTCCGCCAAACCGGATAGGTATTATAGGGTTCCAGATTCTCATAAATTTCTTTTAAAAATTTTCCTGATCCGAAACAATTTCTCAGGGTCCTAAGGGTGTTAAAGCGGCCTCTGCTAAAAATCCTATTCCCTTTGACCGAGAGTCCAGGGCTTTGGAGAGATGGGGTAAAAAGATTTATACTTCTGCTACATTGTCTATTAGGGCTTTGAACTGTCAATTTCATATGCTGATGTATCAGCAATACCTTTTGTCTGTATTTCAACAAAAGATGTCAGCTGTGTCTATTGGTGCAGATAATCAGGAGTTACAGGATTTATTGCATGCTATTGAACAAGTGGGTAAACATACCCTGCATTGTGGTTTTGATTCTTTGGAAGCTTCTTGTAGGGCTGCAGCAACTGGCGCTGTTATTAGAAGACATGCTTGGTTAAGAGATTAAAGCTTGCCGGATCAGATTAAAGCCAAACTTTTGGATGCCCCTTTGCAGCGCGATGTTCTGTTTGGGTCCAAAGCTGAAGGGGTATTGAAGAAAATGGAAGACAAAGCCAAATCTATGCAGACGGTTAAGGATTTTCTACAATTGCAACCTCCTAGATTTAGCAGACACTGGCGAACTAAACCTTGGTCCTTTCCGGGCTCGGACAGGTCTCAGAGAGGCAGATTCAGGCATTCCAGAGGTAGGGGACAGTCACAGTTCTATTTTAGGAATAGGCAGTGGAGTGCCCCCTCTCCCAAGGGAGGTGAAGATAAGTCTCAACCCTACCGAAAACAGTCTTTATGACTCTCCCTTTCTGGTTCCGGGGAACCCTTTCCTGGAAGCTCCTTTGGGGGGAAGGATTTCTCTTTTTTATCAAAATTGGAGCCACATAACCTGGGACAAATGTGTTCTGGACATAGTGTCAAGAGGTTACAGATTTCATTTCCACACTATGCCAAAACCGAATGGTTGGCCAGACCTGCCAAATCATCAGTGGGCAGAGGCACAACGGCAGGTTCAGTCCCTCCTGGCTATGAGGGCCATAGAATTGGTACCAAATTTAGAAATAGGGAAAGGTTTTATTCCAGACTTTTCCTGGTTCCCAGGAAGGAAAATTTGTGGAGACCAGTCCTGGACCTCTCTGTACTAAACACCTTCCTAGATATACCAACATACCTGCCAAATCATCAGTGGGCAGAGGCACAATGGCAGGTTCAGTCCATCCTGGCTATGAGGGCCATAGAATTGGTACCAAATTTAGAAATAGGGCAAGGTTTTTATTCCAGACTTTTCCTGGTTCCCAGGAAGGAAAATTTGTGGAGACCAATCCTGGACCTCTCTGTACTAAACACCTTCCTAGATATATGATGTAGAAAAAACGGAGGTCTAACCACGAACAAGGAACCACAACCAAAAGTCCGTAGTAAAAAAACTGAACAAACCATTTATTTCATGAACATAAAATGAGCGCTTTCGCATAGTGCAACCTACGCTTCTTCAGATAACAATGAACATAGATCTCTTTCCTTAAATACAAAACTAAGCGGGAAAAACAAAGTTAATTGTCAATCAATTAATCAATAAAAATATTTAATTTGTAGGCACCAGTTAAAACAACGATAAAAACAACAGTGCATAATACAGTCACTGAAGGCGGAATAAAGAATAAATAAATAATGAATTAATTAATGTTTTCTTTAACTTTAAATGTCTTGACTGGCCATCATGATCTTTGCAGTTATGTATAAATGCATCTTTGCTAGGACATTCAATTATGCGCCGCAACTCTGTGAAACCCAATCTCCGCCACATCACGTTGCAGGCGCTCAATATATTCCTGCACCAAAAATGAAAGCAAGAACGACTATGTCCCAACACAGCTACATCAAAACCTAAGAGCTGGTTGACTATGCATAGATTTAAAACGCATACCCTGCAAAAACATTTCTTTAGATTGAAGATATTCTTCAAACTCACTACATATAAATATATATGTCGCTGTATAGTCCGACATTAAATATATACATATAAACTCAAAGCATATATACGGAACCATGTACATGGTACTGAAACATATAAATAATATAAATAAGTAAAATTCATGTATTTACGATCTAATAGAAAATACAGCTGCATAAAAGACAATATATGTAGGATCATTATTTCATTAATGTGCAGCGCTTTTTATATTATGCTTGTATCAAAAAGTATATATATATATATATATATATATATATATATATATATATATATATATATATATATATATATATATATATATATATATATATATATATATATATATATAAAACTGAATATATACCTAAGCATATTCAATACCATCTACAAAACCTCAGTGACAATTACAACTGTGTAAAATGCATAGTGAAATAAAGTGATATTGCTCTGGATATCAGTAATAAACACGTTCTAAACTCCTAGAGATATTTACTTAAAATAAAATAATATACCCTTAATAAAAATATGAAAATATAAAGATATATTGCGCTGCTATAAGCTCATGAGATATTCACAAAACTCATAGAAATGAGGTAAATGATGTCCACTAGTAGGCTCTGCTACATTCAAGTAAAGGTTTTATAGAAATAAAGTTATTGAGGCCTGGTGATAAATGTGCACCTAGTCTCAGTATCCAATTTAACTCAGCTTTGGCCAGCCTATTAACATTATCTCCACCCTTTGAGTTCAGGGTAACTACCTGTAAGACTCTGAATCGAAATAAAAGATGTTGGGGGTACTCTTTTAGATGTTTGGCCAAGGCATTATTTTCATTCTCCTTACGAATGTCGTACACATGGTTATAAATCCTATCTTTAAGTTTTCTTTTCGTTAGGCCTACATAAAAGGCTTCACACCCTGAGCAAGTAGCAAGACAAACTAAGTTCTTTGTATCACGTCGCAACGAACCTTGGGATAAAAGTATACTTCATATAAGGATGATGATATTCCTGAACAGTGGTAATATAACCACATCTATTACAATTCTTACAAGGAAAGGTTCTTTGGTTTGACCTCCTAGGGATAGCAACTGGAGTATCTATAACTACATCATTACACAGAATTCTCTTAAGATTGTCACAATTCTTATACAGAAAGTTAGGTCTCTCCCCCACTAAATCACAGGTTGCTCGATCCATAATAAGGGCATTCCAATTGTGAACAATCACCCCTTGTATACTCCTGACATCACTCGTGTATTTCATAGTGTATTTAATAAATCTATTAGAATTATACATGTTGTAACGAGCCCTGTGATTGATAATGGGATTAACATTAAATGTGTCTGGTGTCCGTGGGCCCAAGACCTCACGCCTAATATCCCTCACCATGTTTAAAACTGGCGCTGTTATTAGAAGACATGCTTGGTTAAGAGATTAAAGCTTGCCAGATCAGATTAAAGCCAAACTTTTGGATGCCCCTTTGCAGCGCAATGTTCTGTTTGGGTCCAAAGCTGAAGAGGTATTGAAGAAAATGGAAGACAAAGCCAAATCTATGCAGACGGTTAAGGATTTTCTACAAGTGCAACCTCCTAGATTTAGCAGACACTGGCGAACTAAACCTTGGACCTTTTCGGGCTCGGACAGGTCTCAGAGAGGCAGATTCAGGCATTCCAGAGGTAGGGGACAGTCACAGTCCTATTTTAGGAATAGGCAGTGGAGTGCCCCCTCTCCCAAGGGAGGTGAAGATAAGTCTCAACCCTACTGAAAACAGTCTTTATGACTCTCCCTTTCTGGTTCCGGGGAACCCTCTCCTGGAAGCTCCTTTGGGGGGGAGGATTTCTCTTTTTTATCAAAATTGGAGCCACATAACCTGGGACAAATGAGTTCTGGACATAGTGTCAAGAGGTTACAGATTTCATTTCCACACTATGCCAAAACCGAACGGTTGGCCAGACCTGCCAAATCATCAGTGGGCAGAGGCACAACGGCAGGTTCAGTCCCTCCTGGCTATGAGGGCCATAGAATTGGTACCAAATTTAGAAATAGGGCAAGGTTTTTATTCCAGACTTTTCCTGGTTCCCAGGAAGGAAAATTTGTGGAGACCAATCCTGGACCTCTCTGTACTAAACACCTTCCTAGATATACCAACATACCTGCCAAATCATCAGTGGGCAGAGGCACAATGGCAGGTTCAGTCCCTCCTGGCTATGAGGGCCATAGAATTGGTACCAAATTTAGAAATAGGGCAAGGTTTTTATTCTAGACTTTTCCTGGTTCCCATGAAGGAAAATTTGTGGAGACCAATCCTGGACCTCTCTGTACTAAACACCTTCCTTGATATACCAACATTCAAGATGCTCACTTTGCAGCAGCTGCTGCCTATGTTGGGCAATAATGCTTGGATGGTGACTTTGGACTTAAAAGACGCTTACCTGCATATTCCTATAAGGCAAGAGTGCAGAAGGTATCTGCGTTTCAAAGCGGGCTTGAAACATTACCAGTTCTCTGTGCTGCCCTTTGGCTTATCTACTGTGCCCAGGGTCTTTACGAAGTGCCTGGCACCAGTAATGACATTTTGCAGACAGACGGGGATTCAAATTTACCCTTATCTGGATGACTGTCTTCTTCAAACGGACAACAAAGACACTCTACTTCGGCATCTATCATTTGTGCAGCATCTTCTTCTGTGCCTTGGTTTCACAGTGAATCTAAAGAAATCAAATCTGGTACCCACACAACAGATTATTTTCCTGGGTGCTCTTCTGAGTACTTCAACCCAGATGGCTTCCTTGACACCAGACAAAAAAGTGCAACTGGCTTCTTTTTTCCAACACCTGGATTCAATGAAACAGCTGACTGCAAGAAAATATTCTGCAGACTTTGGGTTACATGGCCTCCTGCATTCTGCTAATACCATATGCAAGGCTGCATATGAGAAAACTGCAGTGGTACCTCAAGAGTGTCTGGTCTCAGCATTACTACAGTTTGGAAACAGTGGTCATGATTTTGCCTTGTCTCCAGCGAGAGTTTCTTTGGTGGGCCGAAGCCTGTCTACAGAACAAGGGGAAGCCTTTTAGTCCTCCGCTGACCGACCAAGTTCTGACAACGGATGCTTCAGATTATGCCTGGGGAGCCCACATGCATGTGAGATGTCTTCAGGGTGTTTGGACGAAGGAACAAACACACCTACACATAAATTTGAAGGAGATGCTAGCTGTACAGAATGCCCTGATAGCCTTCAGGGACCTTCTTCTACCAGGACAATTGTTGATACGGACAGACAACACTACAGTGATGTGGTACATCAACAAGCAGGGGGGCTCTCACTCTTACCCCCTGTGCAGATTAGCCATGAATCTCTGGTACACTGCTCTGACCTGCAGTGTCAACTTACAGGTGCAATTCCTGCCAGGGAAAGACAACACTCTGGCAGATGCCTTGAGCAGACGCATTTCAGATCCACACGAATGGATGTTGGATGTTTGGATATTCAGGATGATTACAAAGGCTTGGGGATGTCCGGACATAGATCTCTTTGCATCCCCTCAGAATCATCAACTTCCAACGTTCTGCACAAGGACCTACCACAAACTAGCATGGAAAGTGGATGCCCTCTCATTCAGTTGGAAACACCTCTCAGTATATGCTTTTCCTCCCTTTCCTCTTCTACCTCGGGTACTTCTGAAGATAAAACAGGACAGACCGCACATGATTCTACTGGCTCTTAATTGGCCTTGGCAATTCTGGTATTCCACTCTGATGACCTTGGTTCAGGAGCCTCCCTGGATTCTGCCTCAAATCCCTCATCTACTGTCTCAACGGGATGGCCGGATACTGCACAGTCATGTCAAGTCTCTGCATCTAGCTGCCTGGCGGATTAGGGTCTGTAAACACCTCTGCCCTTTCCAAACAGGTATTGGATGTAATCCTTGAAGCTAGATGGCCCAGCACTAGAAAATCTTATGCGGGAAAATGGAAAAGATTTTGCTCCTGGAGTCAGGTCCAGGGTGGTGATTCTTCTGTTCCAAAAATTCCTCTGATTTTACAGTATCTGACAGAGTTATTACATACGGGCCTATCTTTTTCGTCTATTAAGCTTCATGCTTCTGCTATTTCTGCACATTATGATACGGATCCTCCGATTTTTTCTCATCCATTACTTAAACAATTTCTTAGAGGGGCTAAGAATATTCATCCCCCTATAAGGGCTCCTGTTCCCACTTGGGATCTTAACTATGTTTTGGAGAAATTGACTTTGTCTCATTTTGAACCTGCAGCTTCCACGGATTTAAATTTTTTGTCTTGGAAAACTGCTTTTCTTTTAGCTATTACCTCTGCTAGAAGAATTTCAGAATTGCAAGCACTCATGGCTGTGGAACCCTTCCTTATTTTTCATCAGGACAGGGTATCTCTACGGACTAATCCCACATTTATGCCCAAGGTGGTTTCAGCAGTGGCCTTGAATCAGTCTATTCATTTGCCTACCTTTTATCCTAATCCCCAGAGTGAGGAAGAGAGTCTTTTGCACTCTCTAGACCTACACAGACAGCTTTGTCTATACCTGGACAGGACCAAGATAGTCCGGAAATCTGATCAGTTGTTTGTCGCTTATGCTCCTACTGTTCAGGGGAAAGCAATCACTAAGCAAACTATTTCCAAGTGGATTGCCCATTGCATCAAGTTCTGTTACTCTTATCATGGCAATCCGGTTCCTGTTAATGTTAGGACTCATTCTACCTGGGCTACTGCTACTTCAGCAGCTTTTTTTTGTGGGGTTCCTACCAAGGATATTTTGGAAGCTGCTACTTGGAGTTCTGTACATACTTTTTCTAAGCATTACAACCTCCCTCTCTATTCTAAATCTAGGGCAAGTTTTGTTTCTGTAGTTTTGCAGGGTTTTGTGACCGCTCCCTCTGTTTCTCCTCCAGCCACCCTTTCTTAGCTTTGGGACTCAACCCTACAGTGATGACTGCAACAGTGAACCACGAAGGACATAGTACAGTTGTGTACTCTTACCATAAATGTAGATGTTCGAGTGTGTTCACTGTTGCAGTCCAGGTTACCCTCCCTCCTATCCCCTATTTTGTTTTTTCCATGAGTATTGTCTGTTATGAGGTATTTTGGCTGCTGAGGTTTTGGGCATGGTTTCCTTTTTAGCCTTTTCTTTCTGGGCACCTGACTTCTGGGGCAAGAAAAACTGGGGAAATGGCATCAGCTGAGGTCTTTATACCTTCCGGCGCATTGATGTCAGGATAAATGTGACCTCAGCTGGCGCCCGATCCAGACTTTGGGATTCTGGCCAATCGGGGGCTGCTGCTAGCAGGAAGAACCCTACAGTGATGACTGCAACAGTGAACACAGTCGAACATCTACATTTATGGTAAGAGTACACAACTGTACTGTGCAGCTACACGCAGCCTACCACAGCACTCAAATTATAAGGTCAAGAATCGGGGCAAACCCAAAAAACAGGGGCAGACAAAGGCTCAAAATCAGGAGTAGATTTTAAATATTGGTCTTATATATTTAATTACTAATATAACGGATAACAGGCTTTGCCTTAGCAAGCATTTCCTAAAGGGTACAAAGTCTGGAACTCATAAGTTTGTCATTTAGTGACTGCAGTGCACTAAAATTTACCATAAGCCACACATTTTACAAGGAAAATTTCATAAATATGAGAGAAAAATCTAGGTCAGTTGAGAACTACATCCTCTACACATACACACATAACCATCATTTACAACCATGTATATGCTGTGTATCTGAGATATCATCTGAAGATCAAATAAATTAATAACTGCATCGCAACTCATTGCTATAAGAACCATACAGTGTCACCCACTGCAACACTATCTGCCCTTTCAATGTCTTAGCTCAGGAATCAGAAACAAAAACTCAAAATCCAGAACAGATTTTCAGTATTTATCTTGTACAAGTAGAAAGCTTTCAGAATAACAAGCTTTGTATTAGCAAACATTTTCTGAAGGATATGAAAACTGAACCTCATATGTCTGTTATTATTTAATGACTGCAATTCACAATAACTTGCTAGAAAGCCACAAATACTGCAAGGAACAGATTAAAATACCAATCAATTTCTTTGCCCTAGAATTCTGGACAAAGCCAAGCATAATGGGGGTACAGATTTAAATTATAATTTTATGTGTTAATCAGAAAACACACACTTGACTACAGGACACAGTTCATTAACAGCTCATAGCCTTAAGTGCCTGACAACTCTAATACAAAGGTTATAAAAACAACACATGTTGCTTGGACGTGCATTTTCTGCACAATAAGAACTACAAAAACTCTAATGACTGGCATTATTCATTGACTGTAAATCTTTGCCATTTACCAGAAAAGGAAAATAAAAGTTAATTAGGGCATGGGCATAAATGTGAGGCAAAAAAGATTTAAGAAACAGACTCCTGTAGTTTGATTAATAATTTAACAGTTGGCAAGCACCACCTCTAACCTTCCACTCTACACCATCCAAGTAATATATGTATTTCTGCATATGTCAGCTTAGTATCACAAGGGAAAAAACAGTGCAGCAGTTATTATCAGAAAACCAAAGAAAGGTAGACTAAAAGCAGTTCGTAACTGCAGTGTTAAGGAATCTGGTTGGTGACAGGACCCATTTTTAACACCTCAATAAATACAGATAATGTAACTAAGCAACATAAAAAAGGATTTGTGAATAACAGAACGCCATTTGATAATGCAAGGCATGTATCTTGGGTGGAGATTTGCAATAAAACATTAATTAACCAAGACCATAGTGAATATGTGATTCAAGGAGCTTGTACTACTCACAAAGGGTATGAAGTCTGAAACTCAAATGTCTGTTAAGATAGGTGAAGGTTAATGAAGACAGGTTAAGGTTGCCAGGCTAACCAGATAGAATTTTGTAGATAATTCTGTAATTTGTAAATATTAATGTAAGCCACAGGCTTGTTCTCTTAGATGTGAAAAGACTGCATTGGATATTGAACTGAAATAAAATGCAACAACAATGCACTCTGCTGTAAGAAAGCTAAGTCAAGCATTTCATGATAATCTTTGATGTTAAAATTCAGAGCCGCTATGTCTAGAGGGAGGCATCCTGCCTATTGTTTTAAGGCCAGAGTTAATGGCCAGAATTTGCATGCATAAATGTCCTTTATGGTTTTGCTTCCTGACCAAGAATAATAAAGAATGTAGCCTGTTAGCCTGGGAACCCCAGGAAAGTGTAAAGAATGATGTAATGTGAATCAAGACTGTGATATCAATTTAAACAGAGAGAATCAGAGAGCATTAAGCATTTTTGCCTTGACCATTTTTTTTAGAACGCTGTTTTCTCTTAGAAATAGCTAGGAACTAGTAAGATTAGACTAAGTGTTTTTCTGTGATGTCAGAACTTTACTACTATATTATTTTAAGTATTTCTCTGTGATCTCTAAACTCTTGACTAGCACTGAGTAGTAAGAAGTATTATCTTGTGTTTTTATTATTATTAAATATTTTTAAACCTTTCAACTTTGGCTGTTTTGTATAGAGATAATTTAAGTTCTTAAGAGTACTTGCATGTCTTTGTTAGAACTGTACAAAGCCACTCCAATAGCTTTAGCCCTGGGCTTACATGTACCAGTTGGATAATAATATTGCATAGTAATAATTAGACACCCTTTTAAGGGCCTTTGGGTAGCTGATAATTATTAGCTGGGTGGTGGTAGTGATTTCTACCATATAGTCTGGGTAAAAGGGGCACAGCTGGAGAACCTGTGCCAGCCTTCCCCAGGAGTGTCTGTGTGGTTGTATAAAGTCTTATCTCAAAGTGTGTGTTTATGTCAGCTACTTGGGCAGGGACATGAAGCACTGGTTGGACAGAGAGGGTGTTGGAGATTTTAGCTTGCCCAGCTGACTGAGATCTGGACACTACAGCTGTGCCAGTGGGGAGTCTTACTGGGGGCCTGGAGAGAAAGGGGGAAACCAGACTCAGACTGACTGTGATCTCTGTGTGCTCTTAAGGGAAATTGTACTTTACTGTGTGTATGTTTGTTATCCTTCCTCTATATGGACATCCCTCACTGGTGTTAGTGGTGAGGATTGAGGCTTCTTGACTGCTAGGCCAGTGCACAGGTATCATATCTGTCATTATTTTCTAACTTCAGCCTTTAATGATTTGCCACTAATTTTCCAAAAAAACACAATTTCATGAAGAATGGAAAAAATCTCGACTTTCTGTGAAAATTTATCCAGTTGATAGGTAAGACTTCCCTCAATATGTTTTGTTATTTAAAATGGTTCTTACTTTGCTTTTCTTTGATTTTTGTTATGACATTACTACATCATTTTTTAAGTTCTTTGTTGCCCATGTAGCCTGGGCCATGCCTGAAAAAGTTACTTGGGCCAATGTCCCCACTCCATTATCAAATGGTAAATAGCATAAAAATATAAAGGAGCAATGTAATCTTTAACATAGTTGACATAATGGTTAAGGGTTTTTTCTGTCATATTCAAAATGCAAGGCTTGAGCCTGATCACTGACTAATGTCTATGCAGAATTTGCATATGGTCTCTGTACAGTACTTCTCACCTCCCAAAACATGCCGAGTGTTTTCACCAAAAATTCACCATAAAAAATTGCCTGGAGTAAAGGATAGCAACACAAGCTGTAGGTAGTGCCTGTTGAAGTGAGAATTGTAAGCTTAACTGCTTTGGGCATTAACCGTGATGTGCAGTATCCTCTAGATAGGAGATCCCTGATCACAGACTACACGCCATGTCAGGGATAGCCACCCAATGATGTAAAAATTGGCTGTAGGTGACCTGGTCATGTTGACTAATGCTATGAGTTGCAGAACTGGCCTACTCTATACTACACCAGGGACCATGACAATGGTCTAAGGGGCCTGTATGTCCTATACGTCAGAACGTGCCTTCCATAATAGCAGCCCTAGTTCAATAAGCTACTGGATAGGTGGTGTCTGGTTATCTAGCTTGGGTTGGCTAGCATATCACCAGATCACCAACAAAATCTAAAAGTGTTCAATCCTTAATGTTATAAGTCTAAAAATGAAGATATGTACTTAGCATAACATTCCATGTTTGTTGTCCATCTCGCCTTCATTCTTACTGGATGGGTTCAGAACCAATCCTCGGTTCCTACTTGGCCGTACACTAAAGCTTGAGGTCTTCCACTGGCTTGTGGATGTATCTCTATCCCATCATGCTCTAGTGAAGCTCCCCAGATCTTGTTTGCTGATAACTCCAGGTACCTAACGTATTATCAGAACATCTTATAAAGACAATGAAGACGGTCAGAGACACACTTACCAAATGAAAGAATCTCTTTGTCCTCCAGGAGCCATAGATAAGGGGAAGGTGGGTGGAATGTAAGAATGAAGGAGAGATGGGCAACACACATGGAACGTTATGGTAAGTATATAACTTCTTTACGTTATGTTGTCCTAGCTCACTTTCATTCTTACTGGATGGGACAGCATCCCTAGCACCATATTTCCTGGGTGGCTCATGGGAGTATATTCTTTAGGACAGTGGACCCAAAGGAGGCCCTGTCCCTGGAGGCCAAATCTACATTGAAATGAGTGATAAAGGTATGAGGCCTTGCCCAAGTTGCAGCAGCACAAATAGTATCAAGTGGCAGCCTAGCACGAAAGGCAAAAGAGGTTGCCGTGGCTCTCATGGAATGACCCTTGACTTTATAGGGAAAAACTGGAGCAGAAAAGGGGTCAATGTGTTTACTTAATGCCTAGGAAGAAATTCTTTTCCATTTACACATATATAATTTTCTCATTGAGGCCTTATGGGAAGATATCAAGATATGTTTCACAGAAGCATGAAAGTTAGGAATCCTGGCTATATTTGGAATCAGAGCAGCCAAGCTGTCAGTCTGTGGGTTTGAAGGCAAGGGTGGAGCGTTCAGGATGTACGAGTCAGAAGGTCTGGAACTAGGTCCAGAAGCCATGGCTCCTCCTGAAGATGAGGCCAAAAGAAGGGGAACCAAATCTAATGAGGCCAGTAAGGGGTGATGAGAATCAACTTGCTTCCCAATGAGCTGGCTTTCTGGAGAACTTTGGGTATCAGTGGAGAAGGAGGGAAGGCATAAAGGAGACCTGAGGGCCAATTGTGTTCAAATGCATCCTTTGGTGACTCCCCCAGAGGGGGGATCAGGGCAAAATAGCTGCTGCATTTGGCATTCATGGATGTGGCAAAAAGGTTGCAGCAAGGCTGGCCACATTTGCAGAAGATCATCTCCGCTACTTCTTGTTTTAGAGACCACTCGTGAGGCATGAGAATTGCTCTGCTGAGTTTGTCTGCTATCATGCTGGACTTCCCCAGGATGTGCATTGCTATAAGAAAGCGTTGGGAGGAGATTGCCCACTGCCATACTCTCAGGGCCTCTCAACAAAGTGGATAAGACCTGGTCCCTCCTTGTTTCTCTATGTACCAGACAACCAACATGTTGTCTGTCTGTATTGCAATAGTTCCCAGCGGGAGAGAGTCCTGAAGTGCCTGCAATGTCAAAACCACTGCTCTCATCTCTAGGATATTGATGTGCAAATGAGCCTCATGATCCTGCCAAGTGCCTTGGACTGTCCTTCCCAGATAATGCCCCACTCCCACCCTATCTTGGAGGTGTCCGTGGTCACTGTGGCCACAGGCTGTGGAGGAAGCAAGGGTTGACCTGATGACACATGATTGGAGTGAAGCCACCAGTGAAGGTTCTTCTTGCATGGCTCTGTTAACAGAATTTGGTGAGACATGGGTAGTTCCTGCAATGACCACTGAGTGAATAGTAGCCACTGCAGAATTCTCATGTGCATGTGTGCTAATAGAACTAAACTTATTGCTGCCGCCATTTTTAAAACTGCTCTCACCTGTACTCTCACCTTGGAGAGAAGGTTGGAGACTTGCTGTCACAGAACTAAAACTCTTTCCATAGGAAGTTTTGCCAACATGTTTATTGTGTCTATGTCTGCTCCTATAAACATGGTACATTGCGATGGCAACAAGGCAGAGTTTTTGTAATTTATTGCGATAACTAGGCAAGAGCAGAGAAATAATGTGGTGTCTCTTGTTTCCAGTAGTAGATGCTTGGTGGTGGCAGCTAGGAGCCAGTCATCTAGATACGGAAACACTCAGAATCCTAGACATCTCAGGTAAGCCGTGACTACTGCCATATACTTGGTGAACACTCTGGGGGCTGTAGTGAGAGCTCAAAACTGGTAATGACTGGCTCCCAGCTGGAAGTGCAGATGACTCCTGGATGGCCTGTCCATCTTTTTGTAGTAGTACACATCCTGAAGGTCTATGGAGCACATCCAATTGTCTTTTCCCAGAAAGGGAAGAATTAAATGCAGTGTTACCATCTGGAACTTGGGCTTTTTTACTGATTTGTTTAATTTGACGAGATACAAAATGGGCATCCAGTCCCCTGTTCATTTTGGCACTAAAACAAATCTTGATTAAGATTCTTGTCTAGCAACTTTGGAATTTCTAGAGCTGCTTGATCCCTTTGACTGGGTGGAACATCTGTGGTGTTTTTTATGTTTGGGATGGAAAGAGAAAAGGGTATGGATTAGCCTCTGGATATGATACTTTGTAACCACTTGTCTTGTGTTATTTCCAGCCAGGCTTCTGGATACAAAGATAATCGACCCCCAACTGCCTCCAGAGATGGATAGATGGGCCTCCCTTCAGGAGCACTGAAAGGGCCTATCATGGAAAGAATCCCTGTTACCCTGACTTTGCAGACCCCCCTCTGCTGCATGGATGATGTCTTCCATTTGTACTCCCCCCTCTGCCCCTAGAGGAAGAGTCCATGTGTGTCCTGAAAAAGTCTCTGGGATTCACAGAACCACATCTTCCCTCCCTTCTGGCATTTTGGATAATGTCTAGAAGGTATGGAAAAATGGACTCCCATGGCATCGATAGTTATCCCTTCTTGCTCACACCTGGTTAGTGTCCCCTTAACGTTTGGCCCGAACAAAGTCAAGCTATCGAAAGGGGTGTTTTTAAAGGAAGATTTAAAGAGTTCCACAAAGTCACACAAGTGCACCCAGGAATGTCTCCTTAGGGAAATTCCTGAACCAGCTGCTCTGCTCGCTCCATGTGCTGCATGAGATATGAGCCTCATGGAGGAATTGACCACAGAATTTAAGGTGGAGTGCTAAGAGGAAACCTTGTCTCATAGCCCTGCAGCTACTGCACCTTGGAGAGTATCTCCTAGCTCCATCAGGAGCTCTCTTTGTAGCATAGTAAAATGCATCAGATAATTCAGCGATCTGAGTGCAAATGTCACTGAAGAAAACATGCACTTCCCATAGTTGTCTATTGTATAAGACTCCTTGTTCGGCAGACAGACAGATGAGGATGTTTCTGAAAGTTCCTTTTTGGTGGCTGCTGCCACCACCACAGCATCTACAGGGACACCCTTAATCAGGAATTATTTATCAGAAAGGGTTGTGATGAACTACTTTGGCCTCTGAGGGACAGGTTCCACTGCGTCTGGAGACTCCCATACCTTTCTATTATCTAGATCCATAAGTTCATCAAAAGGCAGAGACACCCAAGTGGCTGAAGGGTAAGACCCAAAGGCCTTCAGGTAAACAGACTCCTCATCAGAAGGGTTTATGGGCTTCAAGACACCTCTTTGCTTAATTATTTCTAGGATGTCTGCAAAGAAGACATCCTTAGAGGGTGACCGTGGGGACCTTTCTGACTCAAGGTCTGTGTCACAGGTGACTGACTCCTCTGGGGAGTCTAAATGTTTCCTCTTGCAGAGTCTGTTACAAGGGACCTCTTCAGAAGGGTATTCTGGAGAGGTTTTGGAAGAGAGGGGTTCACCCGATGGGGTACCCTGAGGCCTAAGGTCTCCATTAGTCTGTGGATGGTGTGGTACAGAGATGGACGCCGGTGCCTTAGGGGGAGGAATGTCAGAACCCCCTGAGTGGAGCTATCTGAGGAGACAGCACTCTCTTCATCAGCTCTAAAGCCTCCATCCCTTGATTCAAAGATACCTCTGGCACCGAAGAGCCAGAAGAGATCCCCGGAACCAAGGGGGTTGGCTTCTAAGCTCATGTAGGAGCCAAGCTCATCTGCACTGAAGCCCCGAGACAAATGTCCAATCCGCCTCCCCTCTCCGGACACGACCACAGAGCATCCATTCCTAGACTTCTCGGATGGAACCGAGGATGTCGGAGCAGATGTCGGGTCTGAGGATGCCAGGATGGTTCTCGGCACTGATGGTTTCACAACAACTGGTTCCAGCCATTATGGCTGTAAGGTCCCAGATCAGCTCAGAGGAGGAATCGATGTCAATGAGGAAGTTTTGGCTGTCTCCAAATCACTCTGGGTTGGAGCCAAGAGGAGTTTGGCCAGTGTTGATGTCTTTAGAAGTCTACACACCACCCTATCCACATTGTCGTCTGAAAGACTCCTGGAGGACTTAGAGGAAAGAGTAGGTGATCTGATAGTTTGCAAAATAGGGGACCTTAGAACAGGAGTAACTGGCTCCAATTTTGGGGACCAGCTCCTTAGTTCGAACTCCACTGGCACCAAAACAGTTGGTGCCAATGAAATAGATTTTGTCGGTTCAGTAGTCGTCGGAGCCAGAGATACAACTTTGCTAAATTTTTTTACAGGTTCCGATTGCCCTAAAGAGGGAGAAGATCTCTTGGTGGATTTGTCCAATTTTGCTGATGGTGATTTCACTGATCTTGAAATGCCCGGATCTTCTTTTAGAGGTTCTTGGAAGGAGGACTTCAGTAAGCCTCTCACAATTTATTTGTTTCTTCTTTCTAGCAGTACTCTGGAGCTGAATGAATGACATATTGAACATGACTCTTGAAGATGTACTGCTTCCAGGCAGTAGTAGACAATATGGGAATCAGATAATGACATCTTTTGGCTGCATTTACCACATTTTCTGAAGCCCAAAGGCTTAGTTGCCTTATGCTCCTTGGGCATGTTCAAAATCACAGTCCACACACAAGAGCAAATTAACAACAAAAACAACTACTTAACACACTAAATACTTACGATATAATATATGAAATATCAAACTTTTTTTTTTTGGGGAGAAACTTCAACAAACAAGAGGAAGGAAAGAAGTTAGGTAGCCCTTTAACTAAAATGGGCAGCGGCAGCCCTCTAACTTAAATGGGCTGACACTCCTTTTGTTTTAACAATAAGATTAACTATCCAAAGATTTCAAGGATATCAACAATAAACAATAGCAAAATGCCCTCTAACTTAAACGGGCTGACGCCCTTTCTTTTTTAAATAAGAGTAAACTAGATATGAACCTCAAAAATGTTAACAACAGTAATAGTAGGAAAACCCTTCAACTAAAATGGGCTTATGTGATAGAAATTTAACTGGGACAGGGAGGAAGCAAAGGCCTAACAAAAAAAACGACAGCCTGAAGCAACAACACAGGAACGAACTTTGTCTAACTAACTACAACAAAATAGTAAATGTTAAATTTACTTTAAAGTAGAAGAACTTTTCAAATAAAGAATAAAGATTTGTTCACTTAGCCAGAGCCAAAATGGAAGCACTCAATCTGTTTAGCGGCAAACGAGATCTGGGGAGCTTCACTAGTGCATGATGGGACATGGATACAGACACGAGCCAGTGGAAGACCTTGAGCTTTACTATACAGCAGAGTTGAAACAGAGGATCAGTTCTGAACCCATCCAGTAAGAATGAAGGCAAGACAGGACAACATAACACCAAAAATCTCCAATCCTTCAAGCTGTTTTCACAATGCTAATATCTGTGTGGTCACTGAGACAATGGTTTAAACCCACAGACAACACATTGGCAGTGCACGGCTATAATTCCTTCCACACATTTAGACCAGCTACTACACAGACAGGGACTAAAGAGGGAGGTATTTAGATTTACATCAAAATACATCCAAAATAAATATACCTTAAGGCTGGTCCAACAGGACAATGCACTTGAGCTTCTCCATGTTCAAATCACCACAAACAAAATCCCATCTCTCTTCCTTGCAAGCTATAGGTTCCTCTTTATGGCCGAGGAAACCCATACCAGGTGTTTAAACTTAATGGAAACACACACCATCCAACCCAATACTATATTCATGGGTGACTTTAATTACCCCACTATTAACTGGGAATTATGTATGACAGTAAACATACAGGCAAAAAAATTCCTGGACAAGACTGTCAATACATCAAATAGACACACAGATATACTGGGTCTGGTCCTCATTAATACTGAGTGTGCAGCACACCCCCTAGTGTAATGTCTTCTCTGATAAGGTCACATCACAAAATGGTCTTCTTTGAAGTAAAAATAAACCCTGGCATTGCACCTAATTCTGGAATGTTCAAGAACTATTCAAAATGCTTTCTACTATTAAGTGATACTATGGCAACATTGCAAGTCCCACAAAAACCTGAAAAAGCTGCTACCTATGAAGAGCTGTTCACTGAATCTCTATACAAGCATGTTAATAGCTGTATAGAGGCAGCTGTACATACCAGGAAGAACAGAACTAACTCAAAAAAACATACAAGATCCATGGTGGAATCATAACATCAATAGGCTATATATAAAAAAAAATTACGGTAAAAATTAGGCAGTATAGCACCCAGCAGGATAAAAAAATCTTTTGCAGTATACAAACAACTCAGAGGACAAATAAAGTCTAACAAAGACACATTTGCAGTAAATTTGGCCTTCCAGGCCAAAGACAACCACAAAGCATTCTTTTGCTATGTCTGCAACCTCAAAGGTGATACACAACTATGAGTGCAGAGTTCATTGTCAATGGAGCCACCTATGCTGACCCTAAAGGGTCCAAATGATGAAATGATGTGTCAGCAAACAAAGCAGAGTGGCTGAAACTGAATTCATTCTCAAGTCTTGCTGAGTACCTTCCCAAGATGGACCCTGTTTTTCACAAAATCTCACCAAGACAGCACTGATATATACACTGTATTTTATATATCATATATCATGGACAGAAGTATGTTAAAAATTAAAAAAAAAGATAGCTGAGTACACAAGACCCAAGATAAAAAAGTGTCCAATCCTGGTAGCTGCACTGGTGCCAGGACCAGAAAAAATTACAGTGGAATCCGCAAGACACTCACACATTCCTACGATGGGGCCTGGGGGGAGGGTGTCCCCCCTGGTGTAGAAGGAAGTAGTAGTCCACACAAAATCACAACAACTGATAGGCCAAAAAGAGCCATAAAGACAATAGAGTGAACTACTGAGGATAAGAAAGAAATTATGTTTTGTTACTATTATGCAAGAAGCCCAGAATATCCATACACAAGACATACAAAAAGATTATGAGAGAAATTACAGGAAAGAAAAATACTTCCACAAGAAAAAATTTCAGAAGCTTCAAATAAAAAAATATGTTCATCAATACAAAATATTTATGAAAAGCATTATATAGAGCAAGAAACGTTGATCTCTTTGGGGGGAAAAACAGCATCTGAGGAGGTGCAAAAATATAAAGAACAAAACCTAGAAATTTCTGAAAGGTATAAAAAAGAAATATGGATATGGAAAAGAGAGATCTGATATGGTGCAATATTTATGGAAAGAAGAAAGCCAAATTAATCAATACAAAAAAGGCAGCCTCAAAGATATTCGTTGAGAAATACAGGCAAAGACATCCAGATATGGCAAATTTCATAATAAAAATAAGATCACAAAGAAAGAATGTAGAACAGAAGATTAGTAAAGTAGAAGTTAAAAAAATATATAAGTTGAAGTTATGGAATAATTGTGAAGTGAAGGATCTGGTGTATAAAGTATAACACTGGATACATCACAGCAATATGGAGCAAGTCACCAAAGTAAGGAGAGTAAGGAAGATCAGGAGACATCCGAAGAAGAAATATGGACACGAGAAAGAAAAAGTGTTTAATATGGTGTAATATTTATGCAAAGGAGAAAGCAAAACTGATCAATACAAAAAGAGCACTAAAGATATTTGAAGAGAAATATAGGCAAAGGTATCAGGATATCAAAACTTTTCCAATACAAAAAAATAAGAGAACAAAGAAGAAAAGTAGACAAAAGAATAAGTAATGGCGAAGTTACAGAACTAGAAACTGAGGTTATTGAGTACCTGTGAAGTGAAGTATTTAATGTAGAAAATCTAAGAAAACACCACAGCAGGATATAGAAATGGATCCCCAAATTAAGGAGAAACCAGCAGAATGAGAAACACCTGATAATTTGCCATGTAAAGTTTTCAGTTGGGGTTGCACAGCAAGGGCAGGAAGAGGAAACTGTGGCATCTCTGATACAGTCAGTGTTGTGGAGTGAAGGCCAAAGAGTTCCCATATGACAAAGCAACGGATGACACAGGATGAAACAGAAGAGAATGTGGCACAGGAAGATGATCTGAATCTTTCTATAGAATGCCCACAGGAAATGGAGAGCAAAGAACGTGCTCTCAATTTAGAAGACAATGATCTAAGAGAAGAGTTGCTTGATTTAATAGAGATGGACATATATATTTAAGATCAATGAAAGAAATAGACTTCAGAAAATCAATAAAACCCTAAAGGTTACAAAAGAAGCTGTTCTGGTTTTTAAGCCCTAACTTTGATAGGGTTTCTGTCTTTACACACAGTGCAGACTGGAGAAGTTGTTGACCGCAACTGAGCTCAAAATATAAGTACCTTGATTTTTTTTTGATTATTTTTACAGATTACTGTTTTTAAAATTTAATATATATAAAGTACTTTGTCTATTCAGTATCTTCACAAATCCTTATCTGTTTAAAAACTTTCATTTGTCTCTCTAGTGCTTGCTGTCTGTAGGCTATTTTGTCCCACCCTCCCTCCGTGTTGGTGTCTTGCTCTTATACTTGGTGGCTTTGCAGTTGCCCGCCCCTACTGTGACACACCTCCCAGTCTAGTGTCATTAGCTCATTCTGCCTAATACAGAGAGAACATTTGATAAGGCTTTCTGTTCCTCCTTTTTCCCTTTCAAAAAGTAAAACAAAACTTTTTTTTTTCTCTTTCGCCTGAACCTTCTTGTGTTCTGACTGTCCTTCTCAAACATTTTGGAAATATACAGTATATTTCAGAGCATTTGTTATAACTGTATTTGCTATAACTGATTTAAGTATTTTTTCTGGCTTTTTGATTATTTACTGCTTAGCGACTGCATTTTCACCTGTTTATACAGCTCTGCATTCTATTTAAACTGTTTTTGTGTTGATTAACTGTTTTGCACTTTTAAAAAGTTATTTGTTGCTTAATTTTACCTGTAGGCTAACAAACTCAAGTGCGCTAGCCGTTTAAAAGCATTTATAGCATTTACTGTCTGTTTTTCCTCTGTTTTCTGCAAAAAAGACAAAAACAAAAAAACAAAAAATCTTGTTTTCCTGCCTTACTGAACTAGAATAGTCCAGTCTTCAGAGTTTGCTGATCTCTGGGCTTTGTCTTGGTTCCTGTGCTATGCCATATCCTTATTTGGATAAAAGGAAGCTTCTTTGTTTACCAGTGGGAGTGGGGAGCACTGAGCAGCCTATTTGTCCCTAAAGGAGTGGTACCAGCCAGAAACTTGTAGTCTGTTGGCCATTTTGGGTCAATTCCTAGATCTTTTCAACCCCCTGCTATAAAGCCCACTTTAGCGCGCTTTTTCGCTTGTATTCAACTCAGCACAGCTTTTCGTGGTGTCCTGCAGAGTTCTACAAGCAGCAGAGAGCAAAAGAGTGACTTTTTCCTGATTTAAGTATTTTTTTCTGTCTTTTTGATTATTTACTGCTTAGCGACTGCATTTTCGCCTGTTTATACAGCTCTGCATTCTATTTAAACTGTTTTTGTGTTGATTAACTGTTTTGCACTTTTAAAAAAGTTATTTGTTGCTTAATTTTATCTGTAGGCTAACACACTCAAGTGCGCTAGCCGTTTAAAAGCATTTATAGCATTTACTGTCTGTTTTTCCTCTGTTTTCTGCAAAAAAAAAAATATCTTGTTTTCCCGCCTTACTGAACTAGAATAGTCCAGTCTTCAGAGTTTGCTGATCTCTGGGCTTTGGCTTGGTTCCTGTGCTATTCCATATCCTTATTTGGATAAAGGGAAGCTTCTTTGTTCACCAGTGGGAGTGGGGAGCACTGAGCAGCCTATTTGTCCCCAGAGCAGTGGTTCCAGCCAGAAACTTGTAGTCTATTGGCCATTTTGGGTCAATTCCTAGCTCTTTTCAACCCCCTGCTATAAAGCCCACTTTAGCGCACTTTTGCGTGATTTAGCGCGGAGTTGCCCATAGAGCACCATCGGGCAGCGCCGGTTAAACAAGGTTAAACTATTTCTGGCTCCGTAAAGTCTGCTCTTCAATTTTTCCCTTAGAACTTCTCTACTTGCAATCTAAACAGTCTATTCTCTATCTCAAAAGCTCAGCACTTGCTCCTAAAGCATTTTTATACAGGTAAAGTACTTATATACTAAACAAAGTACTACATTAGTCTAGAATCCCCTTGAGTACCCATTTCCCTATAGGTCTCTTCTGACTCAGTTACACAGCAAACTTTTTCACTTTTTCTAGCATGTCAAAGGGTCAGTTGCTAGCGTCCTCTCCTGTTCAGCTGGTGAATCTGGGCATCTTGAGGCAATGTTACAATTGCCTCATGTACACAGACAACCCACTCCTTCTCCCACAAAACACAAATACATGTGAGAGATGTAACTATATAGCCAAACTGGAGGCTGAGCTCTCTCAACTCAGGACTGGCAAGACCAGACAGGAGGAGAAGGAAACCACGCACACCACAAACCCAGTTTCACATAGAACTATCACAACTGCAAAACAAACACATAAACACACAAAGACATACTCGGAGGTACTGATCAAAAATCTACCAAAACTACAGAGGCCTCCAAAGCAGACACCCAACCAACTGCCACCTCAAGACATAAGACATGCAACACATAGTTCTCAAAGTCAGTGTGCTAAACAGTCACAGCCCTTAAGGCCAAACACAATGCCAGACACACTTGTTATAGGTGACTCCATAGTCAGACACACTGACGTCCCACTCACCAGACTGAACAAGGAAAAGATCACAGTAAGCTGCCTGTTGGGCGCTAGAATCCGCCATAACACAAGCACTCATGTCACTCCACAGCAAGTACAAGTATGACTCAGTCATTGTCCATGCCGGTGTGAACGACCTGAGACGTACCTCCCTGGACTACATGGAAAGAGACATAGAGGAGCTCTCAGATTATGTAGCCCAGGCCGGTATGACCCTGACCCTGAGCAGTATCCTACCCTTACCAAGAATGATGCCACAATACAGAGACAAAATGATCAGCTTTAATAATTGGCTTAATTACTGGTGTCATTCTAAGGGGATCCAATGTCTGTCTGCCTGGGATGACATGCTTGACAAGCCACGCTGCTTCACAAGGGACGGCTTGCACCTGTCACCCCTGGGCTTCCGGATATTGGCAAAGGCTCTTGCCACCCGCATAGTGCCTTTTTTAGGCAAGGCTCAAATGATAAACCTACCGCCCTAGAAAACAAAAATGGAAAGAAACTAAGGGTAATACTGCTCAATGCCAGAAGTCTAAACCTCAAGATGCATGCCCTCGAAGCCCTCCTCAGTATGGAGAACATCGATGTCTGTGCTGTGACTGAAACCTGGTTCAAGGCTCCTGAGAGCACCCCAGCACTATCAAAATCCGGACCGAACCACAAAAGGAGGGGGGGAGTATCCATATTCATAAAGGATACCCACACCTCCAGGTTAGTGGCAACGCACGAAGCATCGGAGACCATCCAGGTGCAATTAACCATAGGTAAAACTGCCCCACAGTTTGTAGCATGCTACAGACCACCCTCTCAAACTCAGGAAACCCACACAGCCTTCCTGAAGACACTGGAGAGTATGAATGTCTCTCCAAACACCATCATATTGGGTGACTTCAACTACCCAAACATAGACTGGGAACATTACTCAAGCCCCAACACCCTAGCCCAAAGGTTCCTGGAGTTCATAAACTCAAATGCTATGGAACAACTAGTCACCATTCCCACAAGAGGAGAAAATATACTAGACCTGATCATCACAAACATGGGGACAAATGCTCCACACCAGAAGTATATCCCTCATTGGTGAGATCAGACCATAAATTAATCTCACTGAGATCCACATCCCGCCCCCAACCCCAGCAAAGACCACAGTGAAGAACTTCTCAAAAGCAAACTTCACACTTCTTAAGACTGGAGTGGTATCCTTCAAGGCCCCTGAGCCAGTGGAAACCACAACCCATGCTGCTGAAACCCTTACAAATGCCTTCTACGAGCACCTCCAGGAATGTATGGATCAAGCAATCCCTAATAAAATCAAGACCCTTTCCACCAAAGGCAGGCGCCTGGTCTGGTGGACCCCAGCCATAAACAAACTCTACAACAAGAGGAGAAAGCTACTACATGACAGAGCAAAATCCCTAAAAGGGAAGGCATTTCTGATCAATACTAGCAAAAAACTACATTCACTCATAAAATCATAAATCCAAAAAACAAATGCTTGGTGCTGATACCCCAACCAGAGAATGATTGAGAAGCCACAAAAACAAAAGAACTCTGGAACGGTGCTGTTATGTATCCAAAAATTTTAATAAAACTCTGCCATAAAAAACATACAAACTTCTGAGAGGTAAGCGCTTTCGGGTGTTAACCCTTCATCAGACAAAGGTAAAATGGTGCAGAACACAATTTAAATAAGAACACAGTCAATGAACAATTAGTGAAATCAATTCAGTAAAAAACCCGCCTATTTTTTAAGGTGGGTTTAATAGGAACAACATCATTGAGCCCTGGATTCCTATGTGCCATAAACTCTAGGATCTTCCTTGACTCTATCTGTTCTGTTTAGTGTTTTATATCACCTCCCCTCTTGTTAAGCCTTACATTGACTATGGCCCTAAAAGTAAAACAATGTGTAGGATGTTCACTAATATGTCTGAACAAAGCATTATGTGTATCCTTGTTTCTTATACTAGAAAGATGTTGCAATATTCTAACTTTGAACATATTATTCGCCTTGCCCACGTAAAACATGGGCAGGACTTACAATTAGCCAGATACACTATATCCTTAGTCCTGCAAGTGGCTTTAGCTTTCAACATATAGGTCCTATTAGTAACAGGATGTATAAAAGAGACATCTTGAGAAATATAAGGGCAGGCCTTGCATCTACCACAAGGCTTACTGCCTACAGATAAAGCAGGGTATAAGATAAACTAACATGTTCCCACATAGAATGTCTTTTAGACTCTTATTCTTCCTATATAAAAATACTGGAGTCGGCCCTACTATGGTGTTGATTCTATCATCACTAGTAAGGATGTTCCAGTTGTCCCTTATAATTCCAGTGATATCTTTATATCACTACTATAAGTGAACATAACCTTACATCTAGCCCTGTTTCATTTCTCTTGAAGGTATAGCTAAGTCCCTAGCAGGCCTAAATAACCAGGGCTTATATTTATGACCCCTTTTATCTCTATGCTTCTCTATAACATCTTTGACCATGGTTTCATTATACCTCTCTACAAAAAGACCCTTCAAACTCTCCAATTCATTGTTGAAACAAATATCCGTGCAGTTCCTAGATAACCTGGCTAGCTGTCCTTGTACTATGTTGGGAAAAGTGTATCGTGGATGCATACTATCAAAAGTTAAAAATGTATTTTTCCAACACCCCTTCCTATACAGACTGGTAGAAAAACCTTGTAAAGTCTGTGTTATTGTGACATCTAAGAAGTCTATCTCAGTATAAGATGTTACTTCCGTAAACTTAAAGAAATCTGTTGTGGAGTGTAGAAAATCAATAAATAATTTAAGGGAGATGGTATCACCCTTCCACAAAATAAAAACATCATCCACAAAGCGTTTATAAAAGCCAATATATGGCTTCCATTCTCTATTGTTAAAAATGTACAGATTCTCCCAATAGGCTAGTACCAGGTTGGCATAGGTGGCAGACAGGGTGTGCCCATGGCTACACCCTGTACTTGCCTATATGTCTGGTCTAGACCCAAAAATACATTATCTTCCAAAACTAACCTAAGTATAGTTGTAACCTGTTTGATATAATGATCTAGGGCTCCATTTTCTCTCAACAATGTATCAATAGCCATTATGCCATAATCATTATGTATAACCGTGAAAAGGCTCTGTACGTCTAATGTAACCATGAGATAATGTGAATCATGAGGGGCCCTAACTAACCCTCCAAGTGCCTTCAAAAAATCTCCTGTGTCTGTTAATATGTTTTCCATTTTATTAACATATGGCCTAAGTGTGGTTTCTAACCATATAGAGGCATTTTCTGTGACCCATTTTCTACCTGATACTATGGGTCGATCGGGGTCTGTCAAAGATTTATGTATCTTAGGCAGGCCTTTGAAGAGCGGTATAACAACCCCTTCCATTCTAAGAAATTGTATAACTCTTCACTTATGACCATGTCATCCAAGAGTTCTTCCAAGGTCTTGTGGACTTTCTCTATCATATGTTTCACCATTAAAGGGTTCATTAATCTATAGGTGTGTGTGTCAGATAGTAACTGGCTTAGTTTGTTGTGATATACCAATGTATCCATCACAACTATGGCCCCTCCTTTATCAGCCATCTTAATGGTAATATGTGTATTATCACATAAATTTTGGAGGGCTTGTCTCTGTAATGCAGTTAAATTATAATATTTCTGAGTACTACCATTATGAAAGTATGCCATAAGGTCCCTTTCACAGGCATTAATAAACAGTTGTAAAGATGGTTTCAATGGAGGAACAAACGTGCTGGGCTGTCTAAGTGTGGAACTACTATTAACAACACTGCCAAACATATTTCTAAGAGCCACTCCCCTGCAAAAAAGCATGAGATCCATGACTACATCTTGATAATTGCAAGTCCTGCTCGGGACAAATGACAAACCCTTGTTCAACACATATAACTCCTCAGCATTTAAAACATATGAGGACAAATTATATACAATATTATCATTGTCACAGTTACCACAAGTAGTCACTCTAATGTTCTCCGCTTCTTGCGCGGGTCTCTGCCGCTTAAAGAGCCGCTTCCACACCCCTGTCTTCTTTTCACGGGTACTGGTAGAGTTTCCAAAAATGTCGTTCGTCCGAAGGAATCTTGGGCCGCATGCCCAAGCGTTCATCATTCACCGTTGTCGTGTTTGCAGAATCCACTGCGAATGGTGTCTCCGACGTAGTGGCATTATCCACCTGACGGGAAGCCATACATTCATGTCTCTAACATCAAGGACTGAACAATTGCTACTGCATTCGGAAACGCAGTGTGCCGCGTCGAAGTTGCAGAAATCACGTGACCACGTGATTCAGACGTAATTACATGCAAGCAAGTGGAGTTCGATGCCTCTGGATGTTCCGTATTACCATTAGAGCTATCAGAAATACTAGAAGCTGTAGCAAAGGCTCTGTATGGCTGTTTGTTGGTGGTGACATTTCTGTTGGGCAAATCCCCCCTGGTTCTAGCCCAAACAAAAATCTCTCCATTGGAGAAGTCAGTATAGTCTCTAGTAAGTTTGTTCATCTTGGTTGTTTTTAGTTTATTATCGCTATCACGTAGAGAGCGGTAAACCTCTTCTAATTTCTGTGAGTAACCATTACCTATAAAGTCATTACACAGTTTATGTTGTAACGCACCTGTTTCTTGTTTCAAGGTGGCTATCTCAGGTGCAAAAAATTCAATGAGGAGTTCCATATATTGAAAGCTAGTTTTTATGTTAATAAGTTGCCATCTTGCCAACAATGTAGGATAGCGATCTCCTGTAGGCATACAGAGTACTCTCATGCCACGGGTACAATACCATATGAAAGACATGCTTCAAAATGAAAAGTTTGCCATAAGAGGCGTAGCCTCCCCATTTTATAGTTGTAGTCCCTGAGGAGTTCCTCAAAATTTTTATCAACTGTTGCTGGTATAGAGTTACTCAAACCAGTGTCTTTCAAAGTCACAAAACCCATCTGTAACAGAGGGTTGTCCACAGGTAAAAGATTAGGAAAATTCCTACCATGGGAACGCTGTTGTAAACCATCATTGTCCATAATTCCACTAACAGAACGTTGCTCCACAGACATAACAGCTCAGCACCAATAAAGCACAAAACTGTAGTAAATCCAAAAAACAAATGCTTGGTGCTGATACCCCAACCAGAGAACAACGATTGAGAAGCCACAAAAACAAAAGAACTCTGGAACGGTGCTGTTATGTATCCAAAAATTTTAATAAAACTCTGCCATAAAAAACATACAAACTACTGAGAGGTAAGCGCTTTCGGGTGTTAACCCTTCATCAGGCAAAGGTAAAATGGTGCAGAACACAATTTAAATAAGAACACAGTCAATGAACAATTAGTGAAATCAATTCAGTAAAAAAAACGCCTATTTTTTAAGGTGGGTTTAATAGGAACAACATCATTGAGCCCTGGATTCCTATGCAGGACTAAGGATATAGTGTATCTGGCTAATTGTAAGTCCTGCCCATGTTTTCACGTGGGCAAGACGAATAATATGTTCAAAGTTAGAATATTGCAAGATCTTTCTAGTATAAGAAACAAGGATACACATAATGCTTTGTTCAGACATATTAGTGAACATCCTACACATTGTTTTACTTTTAGGGCCATAGTCAATGTAAGGCTTAACAAGAGGGGAGGTGATATAAAACACTACACAGAACAGATAGATTCAAGGAAGATCCTAGAGTTTATGGCACATAGGAATCCAGGGCTCAATGATGTTGTTCCTATTAAACCCACCTTAAAAAATAGGCGGGTTTTTACTGAATTGATTTCACTAATTGTTCATTGACTGTGTTCTTATTTAAATTGTGTTCTGCACCATTTTACCTTTGTCTGATGAAGGGTTACACCCTAAAGCGCTTACCTCTCAGAAGTTTGTATGTTTTTTATGGCAGAGTTTTATTAAAATTTTTGGATACATAACAGCACCGTTCCAGAACTCATAAAATCATTCAAGGCCAACTTTGAGAGAAAAATCGCTAAAGACACAAAAGACAATCATAAGGCCTTCTTTAGCTATGTTAGAAACCTGGGTGGAAACTCCCAGATATGCTCAGAATTAGTCCAAAATGATACAAAAATCACTGAACCCACAGACATTGCCAACATACTGGCAGACAGGTTCAGTGCAAATTTCTCTCCTCCCCTCAAAGGAGAAATATCTATCCCACCAGAGTCTAGCCTCCCAAACATCTCAGATGCCCAGGTGAGAGCTGCTCTCTAAAGCAAAAAACACAGCATCAATGGGACCGGACGGTGTCCCCAGCTGTGTGCTACACGAACTCAATGAGGAACTAAACCCACATATAAGGCTGCTGTTTAATCTTAGCCTTACTACAGGATAATGCCAAAGAATGGCGTCACGCAACTGTGGTCCCACTCCACAAAGGCGGTGCTTCACGGACCCGGAAATTACCGCCCATAAGCTTGACGAGCCTTGTCTGCAAAGCTATGGAGATGATCATAATGGAACTCATAAATAAAGACATTGGGGACCTACAGACACTGGATCCTACCCAATTTGGCTTTGTCAAGGGCAGATCCTGACTTTTGAACTTGGTTGACTTTTTCGAAACAGTCACTAAGGCCATTGATGAGGGTAAGGCAGTTCACACAGCCTACCTTGACCTAGCAAAAGCGTTTGACACAATACCCCACTCGGGCATCATAGAAAAGCTCACCAGATTAGATGTAAACCCATATGTCACAAGATGGGTTGCAAACTGGCTCAAGGACAGAACCCACAGGGTTAGAGTTGCTGGTGCCATGTCAGACTCTAAGCCGGTCACGAGCGGTGTCCCACAGGGCTCAGTCCTGGGTCCCCTCTTGTTCGGCATTTATTTTTCTGCAGTGCAGGCAAACATAGGGGGATTGTGGCTGACAAAATTTGCAGATGACTGCAAACTGGGCACCATAATTGACACTCCATCAGACACAGACATCCTCCAGAGAGGTCTCATAGAAATGGATAACTGGTGCCAGAGCCATGGCCTTAAGCTAAATGCCAAAAAATGTATAGTCATACCCTTTGGGAAAACAAGGTAACCCCTAATTACCACATAGGTGGTAATCCATTAAACACGGAAGAAGTTATCAGGGACCTGGGGACCCAAGTTGACAGTAACCTCTTTTGACACTCACATTGCCAAAGTGGTTAGGAAGACCTTCTACATTGCCCACCTGATCATGAAGGGATTCACATTCAGATCAGGAGAGGTCATTGTACCCTGTACTCTTCACTTATCAGACCAATGATTGAGTACAACGCCCCATTCGAATGTACCTTACCCGACACCTGCAGCAGTTGGAAAGACCCCAAAGTTCCTCACCAAAAGGATAAAGGGGCTCAAACATATGTCATAGCTGCCCGACTGAAGAAACTCCAGCTCTATTCAGTCGCATACCGCCTGCTCAGAGGTGATCTGTGCCTGACATACAAGGCCATGTCCAACCCGAATTAATGGACATGCTCCACCTCAAAAATCCAAATCCACCAGAGCCACGAGCAAGAGACTTAAACCTCAACACGGATATAAATAGGACGTGCTGGAGGGACAGATTCATCACCCAGAGACTCCCTACACTATGGAACAGAATCCCAGTCCATGTGAGGCAGAGCCCCTCACTGACTCTGTTCAAGAGAAATCTTGACGAGTGGATGGGAGATCGTAGGTTTACCCCGGGAATCATCTCTGTGTCACTGCTGGACAGAGGCACAGCAAACTAATGGGTATAGTATTCTCATCCTAAGGGGTGGTGAAAGCCACACACACTCTGGTTAGGCTTATAAATGCCCTAGGGCAGATAGCTTAGTATGAACCTATGAACCTATGAACCTAAGTCTGATAAAACAAAGGAGCACAGTAATTAGGACTGTACATAGAGATTCATGCAATATAACAGATGTAAATAAGATATATTTTGTGCAGCTAAATTAATGACAGATAAAGTCATACCACAAAAACACAGGTTAGTAAGGGAAAGGAAGGGAAGAAATCGAATGCCACCATGCAAGTATCGAATAGTGAAAACTATACAGTAATTAAGACAAGAAGTATCACTTTTGGAAGAGTATAGAAAAGGGACCAGATCAGCAAAAATAGAAAGATAGATGTGATACAACTAATGTGCAGTATCAGAACAGATCAGGATCTATCATGCACTATCACAAATAACAAATTAACAATATCAGCACAGGCAGAAAAACTTAGAAGATCTGCAGATAAATATAAAGGAAAAGTACAAAATAAACAATTTATTGATAACCCAAAAACGTCTTATAGAGAATTATGAAAATAAGTAAAAGGAACTGAAACATCTCCAAAAAAGGAAGAAATAGATATGTTTTGCAGAAATATCTATATAGACCTTGTGGAACATAAAGATGTTAAATGGATAGAAGTAAAAGAAAGAATAAGAAGTTCAAATGTATAGGACACAAAATGGGATGAAGAAACAGCCAGAGAGATTGAAACAACTTAAGAAAATCTCCTAACTAGAAAACCCCAGGCCCAGATGCAATACCTAATTTCTGGCTAAAAGTACTAACTTTTTACATGAAGATTTAGCCATGAGTGAAAACTATTTATATGCACACCCAGAATAGACACCAGCCTGGTTAACAAGAGGAAAAGCAATACTCATACTTAAGAGCGAACCTGCAAGCTATCCTAAAAACTATAAACCAATAGCTTGCCTTCCAACAATGTATAAACTTTACACTGTAATTAATGCAGACACAAGTTTACAGTCATTTAGAGGAAAACTCAAATCAAGGCAATAGAGCAAAAAGGTAAAAAAAGAATGTCATATGGAACAAAGGATCGTTTGCTGTTAAATACATTCATGATGGAGAACTATAAAAAGGGGAAGAATCATAGTATGGCATGGAGAGGCTACAAAAAAAGCATTTGACAGTATCCCACATTCGCGGATAAAAGAGTGCTTTAAAAACTATAAGATACACCCTACACTGACTGATTACACTACAGCGACCATGTAACAGAGACAAACCACTTTGCAGTTAAGGCATGATAAAGGACAAATTACTATGCCAGGGATAAAAATTCAAAGTGAGATATACCAGGGTCACTGTCACCGCTGCTATTCTGTCTTGCTCTTAATCCATTAAGTTGTCTACTTAACAGATTAGGTCATGGCTATAACTTGGCTCCAAGAAAACAACAAAGTGTAAAGACTTCTCCTCTTCTTTTTGTATGTGATTTAAAACTGTACAGGTCATCAGATGAGGAACTGAAAGCACAACTGCAAGTGGCCAAAAATTTTTCAGATGATATAAGAATGTTATTTGGTCTTGATAAATGTGCGAAAGCAACCTTTAAAGCAGGAAAGTTGCAACGCCAAGAGAACATCAGTTTGGGACACCCCTAAAAACCCTCCCACTTGACCAGGCTGTAGCATATTTCAACAAAACATTTCTACAACACCTAGACACTGTCGTTCCATTGCCAAAATCAAGGTTAGAACCTCTACAAACCCCTGGCTCAGTAAAGAAATCAAACAAATCCTCAAGTCAAGAGACACTGTCTGGCTTTACTATCAAAAAAACAAAGAAACACAAAGCCTAACTAAGTACCAAGAACTGCGCAACTGTGCAAAAAAAATGCATTAGGCTGAAAAATAAATCCTACTACACTACATTACAAACTAAATACCAACATAACCCCCAAGAATTTTGGAAAAATGTAAACCAGCTACTAAAACCCACCCAAAAGTCTACCCCCAAACCAACCACCCCTGACACTAATGTTCCCATCAAAACACAATTCAGCTCCCACTTTGTGAACTCAATTCTCTCCTTAGTATCACAAAAACTCATCAGCTTGAATGTAAACCCATACATCACAAGATGGGTTGCAAACTGGCTAAGCGACAGAACCCACAGGGTCAGAGTTGCTGGAGCCATGTCAGACTCAAAGCCTGTCACATGTGGTGTCCCACAGGGCTCAGTCCTGGGTCCACTCTTGTTCGGCATCTACTTTTCTGAAGTACAAGCAAACACAGGAGGGTTATGGCTGACAAAGTTTGCAGATGACTGCAAACTGGGCGCCATAGTCGAAAACACATCTGACACAGATATCCTCCAGAAGGGCCTCACAGAAACGGATAACTGGTGCCAGAGCCATGGCCTGAAGTTAAACGCCAAAAATGCATAGTCATACCCTTCGAAAAACAAGGTTACCCTAGCTACCATATAGGTGACAATCCACTGAGCACAGAAAAAGTCATCAGGGATCTGGGGACCCAAGTTGACAGTAGTCTTTGTTTGACACTCATGTTGCTAAAGTAGTTAGGAAAACCTTCTATATCGCCCACCTGATCATGAAGGGATTCACATCTAGATCAAGGGAGGTCATCGTCCCCTGTACTCATCACTCATTAGACCTATGATTGAGTACAATGCCCGTTCGGAATGTATCTGACCAGACACCTGATGCAGCTTGAAAGGCCCCAAAAGTTCCTCACCAAAAGGATAAAGGGTCTCAAAAATATGTCTTATGCTGCCCGACTGAAAGAACTCCAGCTTTATTCAGTCTCATACCGCTTGCTCAGAGGTGACCTGTGCCTGACATATAAGGCCATGTCAAACCCAGATTTGATGAACATGCGTCACCTCAAAATCTAGATCCCTCAGAACCACAAGGCGGGAGACTTAAACCTTGACACGGTTATAAATAGAACGTGCTGGAGGGACAGATTCATCACCCAGAGACTCCCTATGCTGTGGAACAAAATCCCCGTACATGTGAGGCAGAGCACCTCGCTGGCCTTGTTCAAGAGGAATCTTGACCAATGGATGGGAGATCGCAGATATACCCCAGGGATTACTTCAGTGTCACTGCTTGACAGAGGCACAGAAAAATGATAGGCATAGTTTTTATTCAAACTAAAGGGGTGGCGAAAGCCACATAACTATGGGCTAGGCTTATAAATGCCCTTGGGCAGATAGCCTAGTATGAACCTATGAACCTATGAACCTATGAACCTATGACACTTCCTTCCTCACTATCCCCCCCAACACAAATAACACTAATACAAGCTTTACCCTCAAAACAGTTTCCACCACTTCAATCAAAAGCATGCTCTCCGATCTAGAAACCTCATCAACAGCAGCCGACCTACTCCCCAGCTATTTCTTGAAACTCACAGCAGATGCTATTGCTATCCCAGTCTCCACTCTCATATATAGATCAATTGTTGAAAACTATGTGCCCAAACTCTGGAAAATATCCTATGTTACACCCATACATAAAGGTGGGACCTTTACTGATCTTAATAACTACAGACCCATTGCTTTACTTTCCCCCCTGGCCAAAATCCTAGAAAAATGCATCCATACCCAGATGCTAAAATATCTCCTAGACAGCAACATCCTGTCACCTACTCAGCATGGTTTCAGATCTGCCCATAGTACCACTACAGCCCTCCTCTGCTTCACAGACACAGTAAACCATCTCAAAAATGAAGGCCTGCAGATGTCAACTCTTTTTAGGATATTTCCAAAGCATTTGACACAGTCTCGCACCAAATCCTGCTAAACAAACTAAACCAATATCACCTATCAAATTCCAATCTTACCTGGGTCCAAAGCTACTTAACTGACAGGTACCAAGCTGTGAAATGGTTAAATTATCTCTCTCCTCAGCTGCCCATAACTATAGGAGTCCCACAGGGTTCTATCTTTAGACCACTACTATTCACACTCTTCACAAATGACCTCCATACCTCCACACAGCATGCATCTATCATTCAGTATGCAGATGACACTACCTTAATCTGTGCTGCACAAAATATTCCCATCCTCCTGCAAGCAACTCAACTGGCATTCTCTGACATTGAAAACTACCTTACCAAAGCCCAACGTATCCTCAGTCCAAAGAAAACTCAACTTATGATTATAACCAGTTCTAACAAAAACACTGATAACAGTCAATTCACCATCTACTCCACAAATGCTACTCCAGTTGCTCCAGTGGCACAGGCTAAGCTATTGGGCATAACCATAGACTCCCACCTAAAATTTGATAGTCATCTCAACTTAACTATTAAAAAGGTAAATGCCAAACTGGGATCACTCTACCGTATCAAACCATTTCTTACCAACAACGCAAGATCAGCCATTGCTCGCTCCCATCTTCTATCCACCCTACTCTATGCATCTCCCATTCTGACTAATCTCAACAAAACTGAACTAAGCAAAATGGAAGCCTGCTATAACAGAATTGCCAGCTTTGCTGCAAATTGCTCATATAGAACTCATCACTGTACTGCTTTAAGCTAGCTCCCCTGGCTTGATCTGCCCAACCTCCTAACCTGCAATCAGCTCTGCCTCTGTCATTCAATCTATTACCTTCCCAATAAGTGTCCTGCCCTCAAAAACCTAGCACAACATCACTCAGCCCCCCAAACATCTCAAACGCTCAGGTGAGAACTGCTCTCTCCAAGGCAAAGAACACAGCATCCATGGGACCTGATGGTGTCCCCGGCTGTGTGCTCCATGAACTCAATGAGGAATTAAACCCACAGTTAGGACAGCTGTTTAATCTTAGTCTCACCTCGGATACACCAGGAGTGGCACAGCGACTGTGGTCCCACTCCACAAAGGCGGTGCCTCCACCGACCCTGGAAATTACCGTCCCATTAGCTTGACAAGCCTGATCTGCAAAGCCATGGAAAGGATCATAATGGATCTCATAAATAAAGACATAGGGAATTTGCAGACTTTGGATCCAGTTTGGCTTTGTCAAAGGCAGATCATGCCTTTTAAACTTGGTTGACTTTTGAAACAGTCACCAAGGCCATTGACGAGGAAAGGCAGTCCATACAGCCTACCTAGACCTGGCGAAGGCTTTGATACAATACCCACTTGGGTATCATTGAAAAACTCATCAACTTAAATGTAAACCCATACATTACAAGATGGGTTGCAAACTGGCTGAGTGACAGAACCCACAGGGTCAGAGTTGCTGGCGCCATGTCAGACTCAAAGCCTGTCACAAGTGGTGTCCCACAGGGCTCAGTACTGGGCCCACTCTTGTTTGGCATCTACTTTTCTGAAGTACAAGCAAACACAGGAGGGTTATGGCTGACAAAGTTCGCAGATGACTGCAAACTGGGTGCCATAGTTGAGAACACATCCAACACAGATATCCTTCAGAAGGGTCTCACAGAAACGGATAACTGGTGCCAGAGCCATGGCCTCAAGTTAAATGCCAAGAAATGCATAGTCATACCCTTGGGAAAAATAAGGTTACTAGCTACCATATAGGTGGCAATCCCCTGAACACAGAAGAAGTTATTAGGGACCTGGGAACCCAGGTTGACAGTAGCCTGTCATTCGACACTCATATTGCTAAAGTAGTTAGGAAGACCTTCTACATTGCCCACCTTATCATGAAGGGATTCACATCTAGATCAAGGGAAGTCATAGTCTCCTATACTCATCACTCATCAGACCAATGATCGAGTACAATGCCCTATTCGGAATGTATCTGACCCGACACTTGCAGCAGCTGGAGAGGCCACAAAAGTTCCTCACCAAAAGGATAAAGGGTCTCAAAATCTGTCTTATGCTGCGACTGAAAGAACTCCAGTTATATTCAGTTGCATCGCTTACTCAGAGGTGACCTATGCCTGACATACAAGGCCATGTCAAACCCAGATTTGATGAATATGCTTCATCTCAAAAAATCTAGATCCCTCAGAGCCACAAGGGTGGGTAACTTAAACCTCGACACGGTTATTAATAGGACGTGCTGGAGGGATAGATTCATCACCCAAAGACTCCCTATGCTGTGGAACAAAATCCCGGTTTATGTGAAGCAGAGCACCTCGCTGGCCTTGTTCAAGAGGAATCTTGACCAATGGATGGGAGATCGCAGATACACCCCAGGGGTTACCTCAGTGTCACTGCTCGACAGAGGCACAGCTAAATAATGGGCATAGTTTCTCCAAACTAAGGGGTGGCGTAAGCCACAAAACTATGGCTAGGCTTATAAATGCCCTCGGGCAGATAGCCTAGTATGAACCTATGAACCTATGAGCCAAAAGGCCTCTTAGATCATCAAGCAAGCTACTACTAGAAGTCACCAACAGCTACAATAGCTTTGGAGATGCACTATATAGTAGTTCAGTGACTAAAAATGGAACTCTTCCCCCACTAGCATTCAAAACACATCATCCAAAGCCTCCTTTAAAGATCTCATCAGACAACATCTCAAGCAAAGTTGGCAGTGCCATAATTGCTCACCAGGCTAGTGAAAGTGGATAAGGTACAAATAGTAAACCTAGAGTACTTGATAATAGTTTTCAATCTTACTCACAAACACTGGCTAATCTACAATGTATGTACTGTACCTGTGTACTATGTATGTATTCCACCTATGTTCCAAATTTCAGCTGTACACCACAAATCTATTAATTACCTTTATTTTTAAATTTATATTTTTTTGTTTGTTCTCTCCACTGTAACTGTTGTGCTGCATACCACTGTAAAACATGTCTTTTGTAATTTGTGTGTATACTGATCATGTCTAAATAACTAAATGTATCTGTAATGTTTCTATGTGGAGCTTTTCTCCCCAGGCCTCTGCTGAAAAAGGGCCTTTTCGGCTCAGTCAGACACCCCCTGTTAACAAATGTAAAATAAATAAAAGAACTTAAACAAGAGGGAGCGTATAAATATTTGGGAATTGATGAATGATCAACAATAAAACATGAGCAAATGAGAATAAAACTCATTGAAGAATATTTAAAAGACTAACCCCCAAATTCAATAAACTCCATGCAGGAATAGTGCTATTCCTGCAGGGAGTGAACCATGTCCATTTCCGCGTAGCTATAATAGCAGCTCACCTTGCATATTCATGAAGGCGTGCTGCTGCTAAGGGTAAATGGACACGAACACTACTGAGTACACAGGGCAGGTTTAGGTAGTGCACGCACATCTAACATGCCCCCTGCACTCAGAAAGTGCCATGTGGCAATTTTTAAAAGCATTTCAATGTACACGGACACGGAAATTAAATAAAATGAGTATTTCAGTGTCCGCAGACACTGAAATAGAAAGGGGAGCAAGAAAGCAATGCAGGGGGTGTGTGTGAGACAGGTTCTGTCACACACACCCTACATTGTAAAAGTGTTGTATAGCTATAACCATCAACTGTATAGGTTTCCTCACAATGGCCAGATGCCTGCCACACATACCTGTCATCCTCCCAGAGCAAGAAAGCTGTACAAAACCATAAATTATGGGGAGAAAAAAGGCACAAAACCAGGACCATCTTAAATATTGCATGTACAAACCCAGAAAGTAGGTAGAATAAAAGGTTTGCATTTGCATGGACTTCCTGAAGGGTATGAAGACTGAAACCCAAATGTCTGCCATTGTAAAAGTGCCATACGGCCATGATAGCCCTCAACTATACAGGTTTCTGTAGAATGCCCAGATGTCTGCCTCACATACCTGTCAACCTCCTAGAGCAAGAAAGCTGTACAAGGCCATAAATAATATAAATTTATTTATTTCATACTAAGGTATGTTTAAGCATAGCTGAGCAGGTATGCCCATTATGGCCCTCTGCTCAGTATTGCTTAAACACCCCAGAGGAGATGAATAGAAATATACAGCTAAAACCCTAATGCCATGATAGTGTAGTGATTAGAGTCCTGCCTTTGTATGCAGCCATTCATGGTTCAAGCACCAAGACAAGCACTTTATTTTTACATGGGAAAGTAGTGTTATTATTTTTATTTTAAATGATGTAGCAATTGATATTTGCCAACCAGGGTAGTGTAGCTGGTCTAAAATGGAAGTGTGAGTGTATATAAATTGTGAAACCACCCATGTATACACAAGTGTCCCATACAGTACAGTCACACTCCATGGTAATGTAATTAAATCCTATAGAGGGACATCATATAAAGTAAATCATATACACTCACTAAATTAAGTTATTATTCTGATATTTTTTTAAATTATAAGTGAGCAGTGGCTAGCAGTGCTCAGCTATGCTTAGCAGGTTTAAGCATTGCTTAGACGTGAATGCAAAGCAGCAGTCAGCTCAGCTAGGCAGATTTGCACACTGTTAAGCAGTGCTCAGCAATTTCCCCTTTAAGCACTGCTCAAATCAGCTTAGCAGAATTGAGCACCACTTAGGTAAGCTCAGCATCTTCAAAATGGTCCAATGATGGCAAAGGGCAGGGATATGGCCTTATTTAAATGGCATAGGTGGGAATACAGCCATTATCTGTTGTAGCTTGCTCTGTGTAGGAAATATGTCTGGTGTTGGTGAGGATTCATGCTTCTGGGTGCAGCATTGGGGCATTATGGAGTACAGAGTCATGTCTGGGCTCCTTGTCACAAACCATGATGACAGACTGCTGCAGGGCCAGTACCAGGGCTCACAGTATAAAGCGGAGGTCTGGGACCATCTGGCACACGATCTCACCAGTGCCACTGGCATCCCCCGAACTGGTGAGCAGGTACAGCATCACTATGCCGACCTAAAGTGGAGGAAAGGGATGCTCTTGGCCCAATGGATCCGAGACGCTTGGGACAGCCGTGCTCCAGCATTTTGTAAGTATCCCAGATATAGCTATGCCAAATTCTAGCCTGAGTATGTGATAGACAGGTATGCATAATGTTTGTTTTCTCTCACTACAGCTGCAGTAGAGAGGGCTAGCAATGCTCAGGCCCATGCAGACAGACTGACAAGGGTGCGCTGATAGGCTGGTGAGTACAGATCTACCTTACAGTATATAGTGAAATAAATAAGAAGTAGTGAAGTGTTTACTGTATTCTGTGTGTCCAACGATTAAAGAAAAGTTTGCCAGACTAATAGTTATCTACAGTATATGCAGTAGTAGAGCAGTTTGTCATATAACTGCAATAAAATCCTAAACCACCAACTGTTGTGTTTATTCTGGTATGTTGTTGTAGAAATAAAATGTGTACAGGTTCTGCACAGAAAATATAGCATTGACAGCATAAATTAACAGAGGTTGTTCTGAGGACCAGCTATAATACAAAATAGTAGAATGTGGAGCTGTAAAACAAGATATAAAATAACTATGTAATACTGTATGCACTTAGATCTGAAGCCTGAATAGTAAAGCCAAATGTATTATAGTGTGTCTCCTACTGCAGTGCTTTGTGGTAACCTTTGCTTTCCACATCGTATTATTTCAAAAGATTACTACACAGTACATTAACTATATGTCATGCATGAATCCCAGGATTACAAGATCAGACTGTCTAACCCACACAGTATTAGGCAGAAAACAGTCAAACAAGAGACAGCAATTCCCTAGTAGCACAGTGTGATGAGAAACAGCCCTGTAGTTCATTTTAGCACACCCAGACATGGTTCAAATCCAGGGACTGGTACTGAGATGTGTGCATATATACACTCAAGAAATCAGGAATATTTGTAGAAACAGTCAGATAGTGGTAAGAGATATATTCTCCACAGGTCTTACAGGTAAGGAAATATTTGTAGTAGCCATTTGAAGGGTATAACAATACAATGTGTACAACTGTCCCACTGTCCAACCCCATGCCTGCAAATGACAGCAGGATAGGTGCACACACCATGCCCTCTTCCTGATACATGTCTCTCAAGTGTCACGCTGTCTTGGCTAGTGGTCACTGCTACCAATCACCTTGGACACAGACAGGAAGCCAGGTGAACTATGCTAGTAGCAGACTCACACAGTATCATTGCAGGGTACATTCTTTGTCAACTATGTAACACTGATGTGTACACGCCCCCTCCAGTAAAGTAGCCACAGTTCACCCAGTCTGCCCCATATCATTCCAGGTTGACAGTCTAACATGTATGTATGAGCCACACAAGCTATGGGCCATAGGTAGATGTAAAGTGAGGGCAGACCTGTAGAGTCTTGAGCAGTACTGTTGTGAAAAATAGAAGCCTGTACAGTTGTTACTGGACTTTTTTCTCTCCCCCCTCATCATCTAATATACTATGGGTATGCTGTTTTCAAAATCTATTGTTGGGATATGTGTTCCATTATTGTTCATATATTTCAATGGTTGCATATTAATATACCTTGTTCAAATACCAATATTTGTGGTCTGTTGTTATTGATGTAATTTGCATGATGTTAAAATGCTTACTGTTTTTCCTGTTATGCATGTGTTCTTTTTGCTGTGCAACTGTTGCAAATCTGTTGGTTTGGGTTAATTGTAACACTCACGCATGCTGTTATAACTAATTTTGAAATGTGTTGTTTATGACTAACCAATATATCTGGGAAACTACAACACCATAGCATGCTTGGGAAGGCAGATCCCAGCAGATCCACCTTTCCCACCCCATATGTTCATGGCACTGGGCCCCAGCACATCTGGAACCAACCTAGAACATCTTCCTCTGCTGGTCCTGCACCACCTTTGGGTGGAACTGCCTCAGGGGACAGGACCCGCCCCCCCCGGGCATGGTTGCAGAGAGGAGCCCATCACCCACAGCATGTTCCAGGGTATGGTGCGCAGCGTCATCCGCTTGGAGTTGGATAGGCGGCTGTGCCAGATGGAGGGGCAGCCTGCTCCTGGTGTCCAGCTACCAGAACAGCCACCATCGGGGCTGTGAAGGTGTAGTGGTGACTGCCATTGTGTGGGGACGTCAGTCCCACTGTATCCATTTGGAGGCTCATAGGCCTCTGATTCCCAACCATCCTCCCCGTCCAATGTGTTTACCCCCCATGTGTCATATACCACCCCTGTATGCTGTCTTGTGTCTCTTGTTTGTCTGCAAATGCTACCTATCCTACCCAACCTACCTCCCCAATCATACCTGCAGCCCTTCCCAAACATCCCACTCTCACCTTAAAAAAAGGCATCTCCAACATGGTCTATCATTAGGGAAAAAGTACTTAATGCTCTCTCTGACCAAGAACACTGAATCAATGGGCCCAAACAATAGCCCAGCATGCATTCTAAATAGCATGAAACGTGAGCTATCAGACCCTCTACAATTGCTATTCATCTGTAGCCTCCAAACAAGTTCTGTGTCTCACAGATGAAGAACAGCAACTGTTATCCCTTTGCACAAACATGGGCCATCTACAGACCCTGGAAACTTATAAGTCTCACTGGTATTGTATGCAAAGCCAAGGAAAAATTTATGAGGAATAATGACATGAGAAATCTCCAGAATGGACCCAACCCAGTTTGGTTTCATCAGGGGCAGGTCATGCCGACTTAGCTTGCTGGACTTCATTGAGAAAGTCATCAAAGCATTAGATGAGTGCAAAATGATCCACACTGCCCACATTAACTTGGTCAAGGCATTTTACACAATACCCCACTCATGCATTGTTGACAAACTCAAGAGGTTAGGTATAAACCCATATGTCACCCAGTGAATAGCCTGCTGGACACTAGATGTTAGAATTGGGGAGTCCACCTCTACAAAGAGGCCAGTCATAAGTAGAGTCCCTCAGGGATTGGTTCTGGGACCACTCATTTTTGGCATTTGCTTTTATTAAGTCACTAAAGTGAATAACTTTCCAGACAATTACCAAATTTGAGCAGTCAGAGAATCCCCCACCAACACAAATGTTCTCCAGACACATAACTGATGTCAGAGACATGAACTAAAACTACAAACCAAGAAATGCATAGGTGTATCCTTCAGGAAGTTATCCACCCCTGGTAACCATTATATTGTCAACACATCCCTAAGAGTTCACCCAGTATTCACGGATTTAGAGACAAACACAAACAGTAATCTAGCCTTTCACCGTCATGTGTCTAAAAGTAGTGAGGAAATCATTCTATGTTGTGCAACTTGAAAACAAAAGTATGTCATCTAGGTCCACGGAGGTCACTGTTCCTTTGTATTCAGCATTCATTAGACCTATCATTGAGTACAATACCCCCTTTGGTATATACCTAATCAGGCACATCCAGCAACGGGAATATCCACACAGGCTCCTTCCTAAAAGAATACAGGGTGTAAGCACCATCTCCTATGCAGACCACCTCATGGCCCTATCTCTATATTCGGTCTCCTACATGCTGTTGAGGGTAGATCTATGACTGGCATACAAGGCACTGTCAGACTCCACACTGATAGACCTTCTGCATATCTGCAAAACAAATAGCACCGAAATCACCTGTTCTAAAGACTTAAACCTTACCTGTGATAAAAATAGGACATGCTGTACAAAGACGTATACATTCCCAGAGGCTATCTGGAACAGGCACAACAAACATGGAAGTAGACTTCCTCCCTAACTCAATTCAAGTGTAACATGGACAAATGGATGAAGAACAAGAAATTCATCCTTGGTTTGTCACCTATATCTCTAATTGACACAGGGAGCCTGTAAATCATTCCTCTCCCAGATCTCTGCTTGTAAATGATTCATTCCCCAAGCCTCTGCTTATACTTATATAGTGTACAAGAACTTGCCAGAGATTTGGGATGCATGGCTAGATTTAAAAAGGTTCTTGTGTTTGTTCGCCTAATACACATCTATGAACCTATAAGTAAAATATTTATTTTGCAGGCGGGGGAAGCCTCACTATACCCTCCATGTATGATGTCATACATCCCATACATCATGGTAATCAGAGAAAACATCTTAGCATGCACTAATCCTTCACTGATTAGGGAGACACAGCAAATCTAGTGGCTCAATTCTGCTCAAATGTCACCCCCCCCACTCCTCCCTGGCTACCGTCTGTTAAATCCATACTAGCACACTCCCGCCAACTATTATCAGGGATCATGTTCTGGTGGCACTCATTAAGGCCAGAAACCCTGCCTCAATGCACCTCAATGATATCCTCTGGTTGCCTTCTGAATAGTGTAAAACATGTCCTACAAGGACCACTTGAGGCACTCTTCATCTACAGTCTCAAAACAGGTTGCATATCAAGTGAATGGTGGACCGCAACTGTCATCCCTCTACATAAGAGCATATCATCAAACAACCCCAGGAACTGCAGATCACACCTCTCAACCATAGTGAATTCCTCGATATTTACTGGCTTTGAGGGCAAAATATCAGGGTGACAATGTATTCCCGAGTGGCCTCCTTAATTTCAGAAGTTCCCGGTCTTTTTTTTTTTTTTATTAGCACTTTATATTTATGGCTGATGTCACCACCAGCCTACAGCGACATGTGTGATCACATCAGCTACTGCCTGTTGGACTCAAGGGGGGGGATAGTGACTATAACAGCAATGGCGGCATATGTGTATAAGTTTTGCAGAGTCCACTCACATGTCCCATGCCTCCAGGTAAAAAAACTGTTATCTAACAGGCTGGTAAGCTTTCTCTTTATTTTATCTGCTGGGCTGGCCAAGTGTGCAAGTTTTATCTGCTGGCCAAGTGTGCAGTTAATTTATTTTATCATAAGTCCATTCGTTGTTGTGCATCCGTAAGTCTGGCCAAGAACTGTGTGCATTATAAGTCCACTGTTTTGTGCATTTAGTTTATCTGTTGGCATTAACCATTGTTGTGCATTAGTTTATCTGCTCATTAGGTGTGTGTATTTAGTTTATCTGCTAGCTGCTTGCCAGCATTATTTTATCATGCCACCGTTGTTTTGATCTGCTAGCTGCAAGCATTATTTTATCATGGTGCTCACGCGTTCTCTTCAAGTGTGCAATAGTGCATCTGCTGGCCATTCAGTTTATCTGCTCCTTAGAATGCTGCTCACTCAATTATCTGCAAGCATTATTTTAGTTTTAAACTCCATTCATTGTTGTGCATCTGCAGGCCATTTCAGTTTATTTGCTTGTTTATCTCTATTTTAGATGCTCGGCTGCCATTTGTGCATTTAGTGCATCTGCCATTCAGTTTATCTGCTCATTAGAATGCACTCACTCAATTTCTGTTCATTAGAATGCCACTCACCCAATTATCTGCGAGCATTTTAGTTTTGAATTCCATTCATTGTTGTGCATATGCTGGCCATTTCAGTTTATTTCCTCATTTATCTCTATTTTAGATGCTTGGCTGCCATTTGTGCATCTGCCGTTCAGTTCACCTACTCATTAGAATGCCACTCACTCTCTCAATTCTGCTGGCCAAGTGTTATGTTATCTGCTCATTGTCAGGTATCTGCTGGCCAAGTGGTGTGTGTGTGTGTGTGTGTGTGTGTGTGTGTGTGTGTGTGTGTGTGTGTGTGTGTGTGTGTGTGTGTGTGTGTGTGTGTGTGTGTGTGTGTGTGTGTAAAATGCCCCAGTTTAGGGCACCTGGTGGTTAGAGCTAAACAGGCTCCTTAGGTACAAGAAGCAAGAGCCTGAATTCCCTACCCACATCAACTCTTTGTTCTGTTCCTTTTAAAATTTGTGGTTTTCTAGCAAATTAGTGAGAACTTCTTTTTCTTCTTCTACTTCTACTTCTTTCGGCTGTTCCAGTTAGGGGTCGCCACAGCGGATCATCTGTTTCCATTTCTTCCTGTCCACTGCATCTTGCTCTGTCACACCAACCACCTGCATGTCCTCTCCCACCACATCCATAAACCTTATCTTAGGCCTTCCTCTTTTCCTCTTACCTGTCAGCTCCATCCTTAGCATTCTTTTCCCAATATACCCAGCATCCCTCCAAAGCACATGTCCAAATCAATGCAATCTCGAACTAATTCACTAAGTAATGATAGAAAGACTGAAACTTTAATGGCTATCTTTCAGGAAAAGCATGGTAACCCAAAACATTTTATTCTAGCAACTTTTCTAAGATTGTAAAAGCAAGATTTAAAATGTGTCCTTGGTTTGGGGCCTTTGTCCACCCCTCAATAAATTTTGTCTTTTTCCAGATTTCTTGTGCTGCATATTTTCTCAGGGGGAGAGAAGTTTAGTGCTGCTTATGTGAGGTCTGTTTGTGTTAGTAGCACGACAGGTAGAATTCTTGCTTTTGATGCAGAAGGCTGTGGGTTGTACTGGCACAATATGTAGATGGATTGCTAATACTGTACTGTGCTGTAGTTTTAAAAGGGGTGGATGATACAGTCCTGAGAATGTCCTGTTTAGCAGAGATACCTAGTAACTGTGAACCTGTTGTCAATTTGCCATCCATAACCTATTGCAATATTAGTAGCTTATCTTTTTTTTAATGTAACAGGTAATTTACCCCTCAAGGGCAACAGGCACTTTATTTGTGGTTGAAACCATGAAATATAAATTTGTTTGCTAGCAGCAATCTCTTCATTAGTTGTAGATCTCTTTAATGTGGAATTATTTAGATTACTTTTATTTCTGCAGAGATCGTACATATTTACTAATGCTGGTGGATTGCAGAAGTTTGAGTAGACTTTTGTGATGGAAATGTTCTGAATTTAGCAGTTTTGTCATTATTGGTTCATGCATTTTGTTTCATTGCTTACTGGAAAATGTTCAAAACAAATTTCAAATGCGCTCTAACAAGTGTGCTGTATTACACAAGAAATATAATTTAATACAATCGGGAAGGTGTATCAACGAAAACATGTATGTTTCGTTTTTCAAAGGAGCGTATGATTTGAAAACAGCCGAAAGGTAATCTTTATCTGCCACTGGCCAGATGCATTTTCTTTGAATGTGGGTTTCAATGTTGTTTCAATGAATGTGAGTTTACTTTCAAAGGCAGAGACATTTTAATGCTAGGTCTGTTTTCATTGTGAGACTGTATTGCTTTGTTTAGCAGATGTCTCTTAGTGTTTGTGCTATAAAATGTAAAATAAAAGTTTTAAATGAAATCCAGAAAATCGTTTTAGAAGTAAAGCAGTATCTACATTACACTGTTGATGGTAAATGGGGAAAAATAGCCAAGTAATGGGACAGTGGAATAGCTGCAAGGGGGAGGGCTTTGTATAGGGGGGCCCCATTTGACCATGATTTTGTCAGGGGGGGAAGGGGCAGCAAACTCAGACAGCTCTGGGTGGCACAAACGCTAGCTATGCCACTGATCAGTAGACCATGGCGAATGACTTTTGGAGGATCTAGTAAACTATAATATTATTTTGCTAAGATTAGAATATTGCCTGCCATTAAATTTCCTACTTTTACCACAAAACCCACATGCTGCAAGTCACCAAAAACAAAATCCTAAGGTTCATCATCTGCTCCCTTCCCAGTGAACATCATTGCTACACATTTTAAAAAAATGGTTACCATTTACTACAGGGTCTGGGGACATATTTTGGTTGTCTGTTTTTCAGTTTGGGTTTGAAAGTTGGTATCCCCAATTCCATCTGAGTGGGTGGGGTTGCATAAATATGTATGCAGATTTTATGTTAATCAGCGTACAGATTTGTACCTATTTTTCATGGGCCTTTGTCCAGATTTTTGATGTTTACAGGTTGAGTATGCTTGCAGACCCATGAGCCTGACAAGTCCAATATGCAAAGCCATGGAACAAAATTATCATGGAAAGGATTAACAAGGACATTTGCAATCTACAGACATAGGACCCATCACAGCTTGGCTTTCTTAAGGAAAGGTCATGCCTACTAAACCTAGTTAATTTCCTGAAGAAGGTCACCAAGGCAATGGCAATGAGGGTAAAACACTGCATATCACAATTTGGCTAAGGCGTCTAACACAATACACTTGGGCATTGTTGAGAAATGACTGAAAATAAAAAAATAAAAAACTCCAAACTCAGATGAAAAGACACCAATTTAATGGTACACTGGTACAAAAAACATAGACATTATGTCCCAAAGACTAAGCGCTTTCACCATAAAAATGGCTTCATCAGAGTAACAGTGGGACATATGTACACAATTAAATAGCTTAATTACCTAACAAAATGACCAATCCACTCAGAAAAACTAAGAATAATGTAGTCAATTACTGGTTGTAAATGTAAATGTTTAAAGGCACAATATCAACTGAATAATAAAATAATACAAATGTATATATATATATATATATATATATATATATATATATATATATATATCTAAATCCAACCTAAAACAAATGATAAACATTTGCAATCAGTAATTGACTATGTCATTCTTAGTTTTCTGAGTCGATTGGTCAGTTTGTTAGTTCATTAAGCTATTTAATTGTGTACGTATTTCCCACTGTTACTCAGATTAAGCCATTTTTATGGTAAAAGCGCTTAGTCTTTGGGACTTACTGTCTGTGTTTTTTGTACCAGTGTATCATTAAATTGGTGTCTTTTTGTCTGGGTTTGGGTTTTTTTTTTATTTTTTTATTTTCAGTTATTAGTGATTTGCTTCGTTTGAAGTTCAGATCAATTGTGATTGTTGAGAAATGAGATTATTGATAAGTGAGATTTTCCAGAGATGACCTTCACCTGTCACCACTGGGTTTTCAGATCCTGGCCAGGGCTCTCACCTCCCCATTGTGCCTTTTTAGGCAATGTCCCAAAGACAAACCTTCCAACATAAAAGATCTGTCTAAAAGCAAATTGAAGGTTATACTGCTTAACGCTAGGAGTCTTAACCTGAAAATGGGCTTACTGGAGGCCCTCCTTGCACTAGAAGATGCTGATGTCTGTGCTGTCAGGAAAACTTGGTTCAGGACTGTGGACAGCACCCCTGCCTTACCAGGCTATACCTCATTCCACAAATTCCAACCCCAAAATGAGGTCAGGAAGACTAAAGGTGGTGGAGTCTCTATCTTCATTAAGGACAGGCACACCTCCAGAGTAGCTTGCTAGCATGATCCACTGGAACTACTCCAGGTACAGCTGACAGTTGGGAAGACACCCATCCAAGTTATAGCTAGCTATAGACCCCTCTCCATGACTCAGTACACCCACTCCTCTTACCTGGATCTACTTTACTCCATCAAGGTACCTCCTAACACCCAATCTGACCTCAAGACCATATCACTATCACTCTCTCTGGGCACTCAGTTGGCTAGAGTTTCCTAACCAACTCTTATTTACCCAACTTCTCATTATCCATACTATTTTGAATAATCCCTCCTCTTGTCCTAGCATTTCCTCACTTGTCTCTCTTTATAAGCCCCCCTCGATCCCTCAGAAGCTCTGACCAATGTCTCTTACATATTCACAAACCTAAAAAAATCTGTTGGACAGAATCTCTACAGCTACTTCTCTGCTCTTGCATGGAACAAGCTCCCCATGACCCTTAGAAACATTTCCTACATCCACAAATTCAGGAAAACTATCAAAAGGTACCTTAATAGCACATTGATTTGCCTCTGTAATCATCCCACATGAACCCACACCTTTCTATAGCATTATCCTCTCTATTCCTCCCTTCCCTACTACCATAACTTACTTAACAACTGCTCTCTATTGTACAATTATCCTCTGAAGATAATCCAATATGTAATGTAAATTCATTCAAATGTTTTACTGTATATTTCTTTGCAATGTTTTTTCTTTCAGTGTTATAATACCTCTTACTATACTGTACTGTGGAGCTTTATCTATATTTGCTTAATTATTTTGTTGCATATTTTTCACTTTATTTATATATTTGTATATTGTATTCTTCTTCTTCTGTATTTATATATTTGTATATTTGTATTCTTCATTGACACAACTGAAAAACTTACAAAAGATAAACCTAACCCTAACAAGCCCCCTACCACCCCCCCTCCTCCACCTTCTCTCTCTCTCACCTGTCCCTGTGTCCTATATAACATCTCTCTTAGCTAAACATAAACTATGCTCACCTTCTGTCGACAACCTCTCTCCTATAGTCCTTAGACATACAGCTACATCAGTTGCATGCCCAGTATCTATCTTAATAAATAGGTCCATCCAAGAGGGTAAAGTCCTGATATCTGGAAAAAGTTCTTTGTCATACCTCTTCACAAAGGTGGCAACTCCACCGAACCGTCCAACTTTCGTCCCATAGCCATATTGTCCCCTCTGTCTAAAGTACTTGAAAAATGTATACATAAACAAATCTTAAACTATCTCCTTAAAGAAAACCTACTAACTCCTACCCAGCATTGTTTTTGACCAGCCCATAGCACATCCACTGCATTAATAACTTTCACACAAAACATTGCTGCTGCTCGGGATAACAATTCGCTAGTATCTGCTCTCTTCCTAGACTTATCCAAGGCTTTTGATACTGTCTCACACTCTATTCTCCTACATAAACTCCAGGACCTAGGCATGTCTAACTCTACAATCTCCTGGTTTAACAGCTACTTATCAAACAGATCCTTGTCATTCAAATGTAAACAGTCCTTCTCTCCCTTTCTTTCCATCAAAACTGGAGTACCCCAAGGGTCCATTCTCCGACCCCTGCTTTTCAACATTTTCACCAATAACCTTGGGAACTCTTGTCCACACTCTACGCTCATAAAATATGCTGATGACTCCACTATCCTAAACACCTCAGACAATATTCAACACTTACACTCTATAACACAGCAAACACTCCACAAAGTTGAACAGCTGACAGATAACCAACTACTTCTCAATCCTAATAAAACAAATTACTTCTATTCCTCCCCAAATCCTTTACATCTAACAAAAAAGACTTCTCAATCAAATCCCTGAACAACACCACGATTGCCACAGAACCCCACACCAAACTACTAGGAGACACAGTAGATGATCAACATAAAATTTGATCAGCACAACCTGAATACTATTAAAAAGAGCCATCCGAAACTTGGACTTCTCTACCATAATAAAAAACTTTTTCCTGACAAAGCTAGGCCTAGTCTAGCACAAAGTCTCCTTTTACCATCACTCCTCTATGCAGCTCCTATCTTTAGCCATCTACAAAACAACCTTCTAAGTAAATTAGATTCCACATATAATAAAATTGCTAGATTTGCTGCCAATAAATCCTATAAATCTAATCACTGTCTCTCCTTAAAAGCTCTAAGCTGGCCTGAGTTCTGTCACTCCCTCTTTCTGCCCCAACTGCAAATTATCCATAACATTCTTAATAAACCCTCCTTCTGTCCTGCTCTCTCTGACATAATATCCCGCTGTACACCACATAGAGAAGTAAGAAGTGCTCACTTAGTCCAACTAAACACCTATAAAACTAGGAAATCTATCGGTAAAATTCTTTATGCCCACTCTGTTGCCAAAATCTGGAACCAACTTCCTTTATCCCTTCGTACTACTATACCTACCTCCTCCTTTAAAAGGGAACTTAAAACACATTTCCAGCTTAACTGGCAATGTTACTGTCAAGATTCAACCTAAGCTGTGATTTTACCTTTTTATTGTCCCTGCTGTATTCACACTCTCTAATACTCTTTAATTACTTATGATAACTACTCTAATAATCTTGCCCTGCTTTAAGCCCTCTCTTTTGTATCCTTTAAGGCCCTTCCTTTGCTTCCTCCCCTCCTGTTCCTCCTTTTTCTCTCACCTTTTTTTTGTCTTTACATACTTCCCTCACTTATCCATACTATTGTTGATCCCCTTGATATTTTTTTGCATTAATCATATGGTTACTTACAGTTTTTGCAGTACTTATTTTTGACCTAATTTTTATGCTTGCTCCCACATCTCATCTTTATTTATATTTTGTTAAATGCACTTGATTTGCTATGTTATTCTGTTTAAAACCAGTTTTTATTCATACTTATTGCATGTATTTTGTAATTTCTGTATAAATTGTTATTTGTATCATATTCCTTTTGTACACTTCTATAAGTATTTGTTATTTGTTACTCTTGGAGCTTTTCTCCTCGGGTCTCCACTGAAAAAGGGCTTCTCAGAACCCAGACAGAATAACCCGCTTAACAAATGCAAAAATAAAAATAAATAAAATAATAATATTTATATTCAATTTTATAATTTTTTTTCTTGCTTACTTGTAGTGGAGCTTTTCTCCCCGGGCCTCCACTGAAAAAGGGTGTTTGCTCAAATGGACTGTCCCGGTTAACAAATGTCAAATAAATATTATTAAACTGAAAGAAAACAGCATGCAAAGATTTTGAGCTTTATCCAACCCAGTATAACAGGGCTAAGGTCAACTCAATTTAAAAGGCATTGTTTTATTTTATTCCATTTAAAAGAAACTCACTAAAACCAGCAAAATAAGTAAAACTTCATTTATGGTAAAATTGCCATCAAGATGGATGAATGTAATAAGACTGTCTACAACTACATCTGACAAAAATGAAAGGAATGAAACAAGAATGCAATGTTCTAGAACAAAATGGTCTCACCATAACAGAGCCAACAAATGTAACTAACGTGCTAGTGTACAGGGATTCCTATCCACTTTTTCTTCTTCTAACATAGTGTCATCTAAAATTACATTTCAGATTATCATTTCTGCCCTCACTAAGATCAGAAGTACTAAATAAATCAGAGATAAGATGCCAAGCAACCTAATATGTACAATCAAAAATAGCATAGTATACACCCTTACAGACATTCTTCATAGAGTTTTAAAAATAGGCTACATTCCTGAATTCTGTATGCAGGTTGTTTTGGCCCCAATCTGTAAGGCAGGCCCTTCCACAGAATAATTATAAATCAATCAGCTTCACAAGAATATTGTGTAAGATGATGAAGAGAATCATCACTGAAATTATTCGCACAGACGCAGGAAACAATCTTCTCTATGAATTTAATCCAAAACGGTTTTGCCAAAGATAGATGTTATACGCTTGGAGGGCACTGTTGAGTCCAGACAAAGATGGCGACATAGCTTTTAGCTCCCAGCCCAGCAAGTTTGTACAATATAGATTTGTGTGAGTTGTAGGTTGCAGTTGGATGCAAACAGTAGTGCAGGTTTGGCTGTAGTGGGATATTTTCACTCCTGGAAGTGATATGTTACTTTCACCTGGAAGTGATATGTTCTAAGGTTGTTTGCAAGGGAGTTAAAGCTGGACCTCATTCTCAGCAAACTGGAAAGTCTGAACTTAGAAAAGGATGCTGTAAGGCAGAAAATGTTATCTCTGCACAGTAAGAGTGGTTGTATTCAGAGGTCAGTGCAGGAGAACTCCCAAACACAAAAACAACTTAAAGCTACAGTATCTTCTAAAGCTATACAGATATGGCAGCTGAAGTGGAAAACTGATCACTTGCAATAGAAGCCAGATGATCTATATTCTGGACAGTAGATCATGGAGGTGTAATCGGTCTATAGGAAGGAATGATGGTTTACAGGAAAGAATAGAAGAATGGGACCTAGTCAAATTTGTGAGAGACTGGGATATAAATCTAATGAGAAAAAGTCAGTGTTACAACCTTGTAGACTGAAAAGGGCAGCAGGCCGAGTGGCCTGCAAAAGTGGCATGGAAGATTTCTTGTCAGCTGCTAGTGAAGTTCATAGGTTCATAGGTAGGTACTAGGCTATTGGCCCTAGGGCCTATATAAGCCTAGCCAAACAGTACCCTGGCTTTTGCCACCTAAGAAAATTATTTTCCTGTGCCACTGTCAAGAGGAGCCACAGAAGTGATCCCCAGGGTGAATTTCCTATCTCCCATCCAATCATCAAGATTTTTCTTGAAGAGTGCAAATGAGGATCTTTGTTTGATATAGATAGGTAGTTTGTTCCAGAGTATGGGAAGTCTCTGGGACAGGAATCTATCCCTCCAGCATGTTCTGTTTATTGTGGTGACAAGGTTTAGGTCCCTAGAGCATGTAGCTCAGAGGGACTGGGATTTCTTTACGTGGAGCATGTCCACCAGCTCTGGGTTTGACATAGCTTTGTATGTTAGGCAGAGACCACCTCTGAGTAGGCGATATGCGACAGAGTAAAGCTGGAGTTTTCTGAGACGGTCTGCATAGGGCATTTGTTTGAGGCTGGTAATCCTCTTTATGAGGTATTTCTGTGGCCTTTCCAGTTGTTGTAAATGTCTTGTGAGGTACATACCAAAAGGGGCTTTGTGCTCTATAATGGGTCTAATGAGTGATGAGTAGAGGGGAACACTGACCTCTTTTTTCCTGGATGAGAAACCTTTTGTGATGAGGTTTGCCACGTAGAAGGATTTCCTGACTACTGTGGCGATGTGATTATCAAAGGAGAGACTACTGTCCACCTGTGTCCAAAGGTCTCTTATCACACTTTCAGTGTTAAGTAGACTACTGCCTATGTGGTAGTTCATGGGTACAGAGTTTTTACCAATAGAGATGACAATGCACTTTTCGGCATTGAGCTTGAGGCCATGGCTTTGACACCAGGCATCTGTCTCATTGAGGCCCTTTTGTAGGATGTCCACATCATTAGGAGTTTTGATTATGGCTCCTAATTTGCAGTTATCTGTGAACTTTGTTAGCCAAAGACCTTCTGTGTTAGTCTGTACTTCAGAAAAGTAGATAGCAAACAGGAGAGGACCTAGGACTGAACCCTGTGGTACTCTACTTGTCACTGGTCTGAAGTTGGATTTAGAGTCTGTTACTTTCACAGTGTGGGTTCTGTCAGTGAGCCAGTTTGCAACCCATCTTGTGACATAAGGATTTATACCTAGTTTAGTGAGTTTATCTATAATTCCAGATTGGGGGATGGTGTTGAAAGCCTTGGCGAGATCTAGATAGGCTGTGTGAACCACCTTACCCTCATCTACGGCTTTGGTGACCGCTTCAAAGAAGTCTATCAGGTTTAGGAGACATGCTCTGCCTTTTACAAACCTGAATTGGGTAGGGTCCAGAGTTTGGAGATTACCAATGTCATTGTTTATAAGTTCCATGATGATACGTTCCATAGCCTTGCAAACCAAGCTCGTCAGGCTAATGGGGCGGTAGTTCCCGGGGTCCATGGTGGCTCCCCCTTTGTGGAGTGGGATAACTGTTGCTGTGCACCATTCAATGGGCACAAAGCCTGAGGTGAGGCTATGATTGAACATGGTACTTAGGTGGGGTGCCAGTTCGTTTTGTAGTTCATGTAGAACGCAGGCTGGGATGTTGTCAGGTCCCATGGATGCTGTGTTCTTGGCTTTGGAGAGTGTGTTTTTTACCTGTGCAGCTGTGATTACAGGAACTTTGCATTCTTCCGGTATAGAGATGGGCCCTTTAAGGGATGAGAGAGGGGTAAAGTTAGCACTGAACCTATCTGCCAGGATGTTGGCAATATCAGTTGGTTCTGTATATTTAGTGCCATTGTGCTGTAACTCAGAGCAGATCTAAGTGTTGCCATTGAGATTCTTGACATAGCTATAGAATGCTTTGTGGTTGTCTTTAGAATCAGTGGTGATTTTGTTTTTGTAACTAGCTTTGGAGGATTTTTATGAGGGATCTCAGCTTCTTACTGAGGCTGACCACGGAGCTCCTCCAATCATGGGATTTTACTCTTTTTTGCAACAGTTTCTTTCTTCTGTTGTAGAGTTTGTTTATAGCAGGGAACCACCAGATTGGCTTCCTTTTTTGGGGGGATAGCATCTTGGTTCTGTTAGGGATTGCATGATCCATGCACTCGTGTAAGTGCTTATAAAGTGCAATTGTATAGGATTCAGCAGTCGTACTGCTTTTGTCCGTCAGCATGGGTGTCATGACGTTTGTCACTTCTGTCTTAAGTGTGAAGTTGGCTTTGGAGGGTGGGGGTGGGATGTGGATATCTAGGGTAATTTGCTTGTGGTCGAATCTGAATCATGAGGAATTGACCTCGGATGTGGAACACCGATTGCCCATGTTAGTAATGACCAGGTCTAGGATATTGCTGCCCCTGGTGGGGGTGTGGATAAGTTGATCCAAGGCATTGGAATTTATGAATTGCAGAAAACATTAAGCACAAGAGTTGATACATGAGTAGTTTTCCCAGTTAATAGTGAGGTAGTTGAAATTGCCCATTATTAGGGTGTTAGGCTGTACCCTAATATTTTCCAGTTTATCAAGAAATGAGGATTGGGAATCCTGGGGCATGGTGGGGGATCTGTAGCAAGCTACAATTTGGATTGCGGTCTTGCTCAGAGTTAGTTGCACTTGGATAATCTCGGATGCTTTATGCTGAGCAACTAGCATGGAGGTGTGGATATCCTTAATGAATATGGACACACCTCCACCTTTAGTGCTTTGGTCCAGGTTAGGAGGCCGAAAGGTGTGGTATGAATTATAGCCTGGTAATGCAGGGGTGCTCTCTGGAGCCTTGAACCAGGTCTCTGTCACTGCACAGATGTCGATGTTCTTCATTTTAAGGAGTGCCTCAAGTGAGTGCATTTTGAGATTTAGACTTCCAGCATTAAATAGCATTACCCTCAGATTTTGCTTGCTTGTACCTGTTACTGTGATGAATTTGTCATTTGAATCTTGCCTAAAAAAGGCACTATGGGGGTGGCAAGAGCCTTAGCCAGTATCTGGAATCCCAAGGGCCACAGGTGCAAGCCATTTCTGGCAAAGCATCTTGGTTTGTCGATCATTTCATCCCAGGCAGACAGATACTGGATCCCCTTAAAATGACACCAGAAGCTTTCACAGTTTTAAAATGAGAAAAGCATGTAGTCTTGCAAAAAATAACTATTCATAGCTGGCCAGTCCAAGAAGTTGCTGGAAGATTTCCCAGTGGCCTTACATGGGCTATGGCAGCAGGTGTTACTGTTGTTTGTTAATTTGAGGATGGATGGTACAGTGGTCAAACTGATATATCCTTAGTCATTAAGAGTGATGTTGTATAGGTTCATAGGTTCATAGGTTCATACTAGGCTATCTGCCCTGGGGCAATTATAAGCCTAGCCCGATTCTGTATGGCTTACGCCACCCCTTGATTTGAGTATACTGTGCCCTTTTTAAGGTTTAGTTTACTGTGCCTCTGTCTAATAGTGACACGGGAGTAATCCCTGGGACAAACCTACGATCCCCCATCCACCTATTGAGATTCTTCTTGAAGAGATTCAGTGAGGTGCTCTGCCTCACATGAACTGGAATTCTATTCCAGAGCGAAGGAGCCTCTGGGTTATGAACCTGTCCCTCCAGCAAGTTCTATTTATTTCTGTGCTGAGGTTCAAGTCCCTCAAGCGTGTGGCTCTTTTAGATTTACAGAGGTGGAGCATGTCCATTAATTCTGGATTTGACATAGCCTTGTATGTCAGGCATAGATCACCTCGCAGTAGGCGGTATGCAACTGCGTAGAGCTGGAGGTTTTTAACCGAGCAGCATATGGCATCTGTTTGAGACCCTTGATCCTCTTGGTGAGATACTTTTGGGGTCTTTCTAATTGCTGCAGGTGTTGGGTAAGGTACATCCCAAAAGGGGCATTGTATTCTATGATGGGCCTGATGAGGGATGAATAAAGGGGCACGATTACCTCTCTTGATCTAGATGTGAAACCCTTCATGATGAGGTGGGCTATGTAGAAGGTCTTTCTAACCACTTTGACAATGTGGTTTTCAAAGGAGAGATTGCTATCAACTTGGGTCCCCAGGTCCCTAATAACTTTCTCTGTACTTAATGGGTTTCCACCTATGTGGTAATTTGTGGGCACATTGTTTTGCCAAAGGGTATGACTATACATTTTTGGCATTTAGCTTTAAACCATGGCACTGGCACCAGTTATCTGTCTCTGTGAGACCTTTTTGAAGGATGTTTGTGTCAGCTGGAGAGTTGATTATGGCACCCAGTTTGCAGTCGTCTGCAAACTTGGTGAGCCATAGTCCTCCCACGTTGCCTGTACCTCGGAAAAGTATATACCGAACAAGAGTGGTCCTAGGACAGAACCCTGTGGTTTCGAGTCTGACATGGCTCCAGCAACTCTCACTCTGTGGGTTCTGTCTTTGAGCCAGTTTGCAACCCATCTTGTGACATAGGGGTTTATATTTAAGCTGGATAGCTTATCTATGATGTCCGAGTGGGGTATTGTGTCAAATGCCTTTGCAAGGTCCAGATAGGCTGTGTGGACTACCTTCCCTTCATCTATGGCTTTGGTGACTGTTTTGAAGAAGTCAACCAGGTTCAAAAGGCAGGATCTGCCCTTGACAAAGCCGAACTGGGTAGGATCTAGTGTCTGTAGGTCCCCAATGTCTTTGTTTATGAGCTCCATGATGATCCTCTCCATAGCCTTGCAGACTAAGCTAGTCAGGCTTATGGGCGATAGTTTCCAGGGTCCGTAGAGGCTCCACCTTTGTGGAGTAGGACCACTGTTGCTGTACGCCATTCTGTGGGCACATATCCTGTAGTGAGGCTGAGATTGTATAGCTGTTTTATTTGAGGGATTAGTTCCTCTTGAAGTTCATGTGGGACGCAACCTGGGTCGCCATCTGGTCACATGGAATCAGGGTGTTTTGCTTTGGAGAGGCCCGCCTTCACCTGAGCATCAGAGATGTTGGGGAGGCAGCCCTCTGCCGGGATAGATACTTGCTCTTTTGGGGGGGGGGGGGTGGAGAGGTTTGCACTGGAACTGTGTGCCAGGGTATTGGCGATGTCTGTGGGTTCAGTGTATTTTTGTCATTTAGAATCAACTCAGAACAATTCTGGGAGTTGCATCCCAGGTTTCTAACATAACTGAAAAAAGCCTTATGATTGTCTTTGGTGTCCTGTGCAATTTTTCTCGAAGCTGGCCTTGGAAGATTTTATGAGGGATCGTAATTTTTTGCTAGTACTGATCAGAGATGCCTTCCCTATTAGTAGCTTCCTCCTTCTGTTGTACAGTTTATTTTCCACCAGACTGGACGCCTGCCTTTGGATGATTGGGTCTTGGTTTTGTTTGGGATAGCATGATCCATGCATTCCTGGAGAAGAATGTGTTTATATAGGATTCTGCAGTTTGGGCCATAGTTTCCACTGGCCCTGGGGCCTTGAAGGATTCCACTTCAGTTTTGAGAAGTGAGAAGTTCGCTTTGGTTTTCTGGGCTGGGGGTGGGTCGGGATGTGGACATCCAGTGAAATTAGTTTATGGTCTGATCTTACCAATGAGGATATACTTCTGGTGTGGAGCATAGAGTCCCCATGTTGGTAATGATCAGGTCTAGTATGTTGTCCCTCTTGTGGGAGTGGTGACTAGTTGTTCCATAGCATTTGAGTTTATAATTTCCAGGAACCTTTGGGCTAAGGTGCTGGGGCTTGCGTAGTGCTCCCAGTCAATGTTTGGGTAGTTGAAGTCACCCAATATAATGGTGTTCGGAGAGATCTTCATGTTCTCCAATGTTTTCAGGAAAGCAGTGGGATTCCTGACTTTGAGAGGGTGGTCTGTAGAATGCTATAAACTGAAAAGCAGTCTTGCCCACTGTTAGTTGCCCATGGATGGTCTCCGATACGCAATGCCACTAACCTGGAGGTGTGGATATCCTTGATAAATATGGAAACTCCCCTCCTTTTGTGGTTCCGGGGTTTTTGGGGCGAAAAGCATGATATGAGGTATAGCCTGGTAGTGCTGGGGTGCTCTCTGGAGCCTTGAACCAGGTTTCTGTCACTGCACAGATATCGATGTTCTCCATACTGAGGAGAGCTTCGAGTGTGTGTGCATCTTGAGGTTAAGACTTCTGGCATTTAGCAGCATTACCCTTAGTTTCTTGTTCCTTGTGCTGTCTATGGGGTGGGTTTGACTTTTGAGCCTTGCCTAAAAAAGGCACTATGGGGGTGGCAAGAGCCTTTGCTAATATCCGAAAGCCCAGTGGTGACAGGTGCAAGCTGTCCCTAGCGAAGCAACGTGGCTTGTCGAGCATGTCATCCCAGGCTGACAGACACTGGATCCCCTTTGAATGACACCAAAATTTTTGCCAATTGTTAAAATCGATCATTTTGTCTTTGTACTGTGGCATCATTCTAGGTGAGGGTAAGATGCTGCTCAAGGTCAGGGTCATACCAGCCTGGGCTACATGATCAGAGAGCTTCTCTATGTCTCTTTTCATGTAGTCCAGGGAGGTACATCTCAGGTCATTCACACCAGCATGTACAATGACTGAGTCATATTTGTATTTGCTTTGGAGTGACCTGAGTGCTTGCGTTATGTGGTGGATCCTAGCACCTGACAGGCAGCTCACCGTGACCTTCTCTTTATTCAGCCTGGTGAGTGGGACGTCAGTGTGTCTGACAATAGAGTCACCTATTACAAGAGTATCAGGTGTGTTATTCAGCCTTAAGGGCTGTGGCTGCTTGGCACACTGACTTTGTGGGTTATGTGTTGTGCGTGTTTTGTTTTAGGCGTTTGCTTGGATGTCTGCTTTGGAGGTCTCCGTTGCTTAGGTAGATTTTTATTTAGAGCCTCCGAGTATGTTTTTGTGTATTTATGTATTTGGTTCGCTGATGTGGTGGGACTATGTGATAGTGGAATTGTATGGCACAGCACATTGACCATGAAGGATGGAAGTTACTGTTAAGTATATCGGGAGGTCATAAAGGGCTCAGGGTAAAAGTGTAATGTCAATAATTTGAACTAATATGGTCATCCAGTCACTGACTCTAGAAACAGAGATAAATGAACAGCAGACAGAAGGGGAACCATAAGAGACCAAGGACAGGGGAGCTGCTCCAAAGCATATGACAATGGTGTTAAAACAAGGAGCAGCCCACTTCATGTGGAACATCACAGCAGTATTCAAGGTGACACCATGGGGATGGTGATGTAGAAAATTCCCTTTATAATCTGCCACCTGTGAGATGATATAGTAAACTGACCAGAGGTGAGTGACAGATTTCATCGAGCGCAGGGGGAGTTCCCTGTGAGATATGAAAAGGACAAGCAGTGACAAACGAATGCTGGTACCACTACTAATTTATATGTTTGGGACTGCCATGATGAGATGAAGTTCAAAACGTTTGACATGAAGTAGTTAAAAAGGGGTCTATATCATATGTCCAAATGCTCACAAGTTTGAACGCTGAAACTTCGAACTGGGAAGTTTGAAGTCTAAAAATAACGAAGCCGCAGAACAACAAATTCTTTCCCAGGGAAAGAACTTGGTGGTCAGTTCCCCAGCTTTGCTATTTCCTCCACTGTGGTGCAATCTCAGAGTTGGTATATTTAAGTAGGGGGGGTGTGGGGGGAAAGCCCCACCACATTAGAAACAGTATTTAGTGTCCGTGTGTTTACGCGTTTTATACCGGAACAGCATTTTTTTTCTCCTGGGAAAAAAATCGGTGTTCTGAGGGTTCAGAGTATTTAGTGTTCGAACTTTTGGATTCGATATTTACATAGTAGAAGTTTTGACACTTCGACTATGTGATATAGACAGTCTTATATAGCCGGCCATAGGCCAACTAGGCGGCCGCCTAGAGCGACGCTGTAGCAGGGGTTCTTTTCTAGTATTTATTTGGTGTATGTAGACCAGGATGGGGCACCTGGGTGGT